>NW_008752029.1:319332-332959 GCF_000715545.1 Opisthorchis viverrini | reverse complement strand
CGCCTGATTCGGCGCGCTGGAGTGCAATCCAGGAGGCCTTTGGGGCGTTGAAGTCACCTACCAGCAGGAGGTGAGTGAAATGGTAGTTGGAGGAGAGTTGCCCGAGGGTTTGTGTGAGGAATTGGTCATCCTCAGGGGGACTCGAAGGGCTACGGTAGACCACACCGAGAAGGAGAGAATCGGACCCGCGCAGCGGGATTTGGACCCACAGTGCATCGCAGAAGGGTGCAGGGGTGGTGTCAGCGAGGACAATCGGGATTGGTAGGGCCGCATGTAAGTACAGGCTTATAAGCCGCGGAAGGCTGAGACGTTTAATAGGCATTAAAGCTTCTTTATTTGTCTTACAGTAATAAAAAACCACAATATCATGCATTTCCGAGTGCCTACGAAATGCAAACTGTCGACCCATTTAAGCGGTTTTGTTTTAGTGTGCTGCGCCATTGCTCGCGGGAGGCTCTGCGTTCTGCTTGTCCTCAGGTACGGCTGACAGTAAGTTTTGTTGTTCTTTCATATGCTTTATTCCTGGTGTGTTTGCGTGAACGAAACCGTGAAAAGATTTTTCGTTCCAAGTAATCGTCAATGCGCCCGAAATTGTTGCTCGTAAGGGCTGTTCAATAACAACGCTATAAGGGAAAGTACGACAGGTGGTTGCGGCAAGTGGCTGTTTTCGTTGCCCGACTGATGAATGCGTCTATAATGCATTTAGTCGACTATCTGAGGGTACGATTCATGAGTGATCAGATGATAGGTTCTAGATATGCCGCATTTGACCGTCCCAGGGGGTAAACTAGGCTGAGTTACCACGACGTTCGCCGGCGGTTTCCCCGATCCTTGTTATCAGGATCTTGTACCAGAAAGACATTCACCACTGCGGTCCCTGGGGAACCTTTCGGTTCCTGCTTTTTACCACAGGGTAGCCCACTGCAAGTCGTTGAAAGGGTCAGCCCGTAATTTCTGCTTCCACTTATATTGCTTTTCATCAGTATCATTCTTAAACCATTCACAACCAGGTAGAAGTATTTTAACGGCTGTTCATCGGGTGGTGCGAAGGCTTAATCTACCATTATCCGGTTTAGCCGTTGTGTTGGACGAACTCAGGTACTTTTTTCGTCCACGGACCGTACTGGAAAATCACCGTCGTTGCTGCGTGCGACAGAAGGCCGGTGGGATGTACATCCACCGTGGGTTGAAAGCAGGTTTGCTGCAACAGCTCCGTGAGATTCACACTAGGGCTACAAATATCGACATTCAAATGAACGTTGACGGTATTCGGGCCTATAACAACTCGCGTACTCAAGTGTGACCTATACTCTTCCGAATAACTTCACCCTTTCTCGGTCGGCCTTTCGTCGTTGGAATATACTGTGGTAAACAAAAACCCAACGATGCTCATCAGCTGATGTCTGACACGGTCGCTGAGTTGACGCGCGTCTTGGCGAACGGTGTCTCCGGGGTTTACAATATACACACCATCCGTCTTCAGAGCATTTTTGCGACAGTCCTGCTAGGGCCTTTCTGAAGCAAGTGAGGGGACACACAGGATATTATGGCTGTGATTATTGTATACAAAAGAGTGTGCACATTGGTATACGTGTGACTTTTCCCTCGTTGACAGCTCTCTTGCGTTGTGACTCTGATTTCCGGACCAGAAAGCAAGAGAAGCACCCCACAAGTCCAAGTCCGACGGAAGAGTTAAATCTCATGATTGCAGGTTTCCCACCAGATTACATGCATAGTGTGTCTTTGTTTAGCGCGGAAATTTTACAGACGGGTCGGATCGTGATTCCAGTGGTGACACCACTTTGTTCGCGAACATAGTCATAAGTCCACCAACTCCAAAAAGACTAGGTTCTCATGCACCTATCAACTTTTCAATTTGTTAATTCCTCGTCTTTAGATGTACCAATCCGACTACCTCGAATAGTAGTATCATTTCTGTTCAAGAGGCGCCATCCGTCCCTGGGGATCCCCTGGTGATACATGGAACGTACGATTTATTTCATTACCACCTAGAATTTATCAGCAGTTCCACGTATACAACACTTCTCGCCGTGGGTGATCCAGAACCACACAGTTCGCCCCGATCTTCAGGTTTTATTAACATTCAGTGTACTTTAATCTCCAAATTAAAAGGCCAGCGTAATTTCCCCGGACATGGCTAACCTCATTCTCAGTGAGTAGATTACCATGTTTTAATTAAACTACTTTATGTTATGTTATATTAATTATGTTATATTTAGCTAGTTGACTCAGTGTCTGGATGAAACTCAATAATTATGTTCTTCATTACAGAGGCCTCAAATAAGAAGTTTCCGAACACAAATCTGCAACAAATAAAGGAAACCGTCCATCGCTGGCTAGAGAACGAATGGCAGAAAGTTCGGAAACGCCTGCAGAGAGCCACCAAGTGTGACAAATGATTTTCCCCATGTATTTTTTTAAATTCATTCATAAAAACATTTGTACTTGAAGGCGCTTATTGAAATCCGGGAAGGTAATACGTTGAGCAATTGTGTGAGGGCAGATGGGTTTTCACGGCATGGGAGCGTAGTGTTTAGGAAGTTACTGAATTGTAAAAGGAAAAGAGATATGTGCGTATAATGGGCTGCATTCGCGCGTCAGACGACTTTAGAGAAGTGCGGACTGGATAAGGAAATTTGTTTCATTTCCGCACAGAATCTGCACAGAATCTGCAGAAGTGTGCAGATATCGTTCGGGAATTTCCGCACCCGGGCGCAGAAGTGTGCAGATTTTGTGCGGAAATTTCCGCACCCGGGTGCGGACTGGGGGCGGAAACTTGTTTCATTTCCGCACTGGTCCCCCACAGGGTGCAGAAATTTGCGGACACTGTGCGGAAATGTCCGCACTCGGGTGCAGACATTTCTGCACCGGTGCCGAATGGGAGTTCTATTCATGACGAACTACACTGTTTAACTTGTGTCCTGCAGACGAACTTGGATTTTGTCGCTCCTATAAGATACCATGGATTCATTCACGACAAAACGGTGATATTATTGACCCAGAAAAAGTTTTCGCCAAACAACGGACGTCAGTATCGATTAATATATCGAATTTACGGCTCTTTTGGTTGGCCAACATTCACAGTGCGTTTTTTCGGGAATACCCGTCGTTGGTCATCCACCGGGCAACTTTTGAAAGAAATCGCCACTTCACAAGGCGTAAACGGTACTCGACCTCGAACTGCCTCGTATCCATCTCAGTCCATTTATGTATATTGCTGTGTCAGACTCATCAAACTATTGGACTGTTTTAAGTTAGTCCCACACGCTTTCAAATGAAGCTAAAAAGCCATAGCTCATGTTGCCACCACCATAAAACCCTCTGAACAACTCGAGAGACGATTCTCGGTAAGTGTACTCGCCGTCAAAATGTTTCACAAAGTGCTGCACAGACTTCCAGACAAAAAATTCCCATAAGTGTTTTTGGATCAAGTGTGTAAAGTGGCTTTAGACACACGATAATGAATGACGTCCTTCGTCATCTGATACCATACTTCAGGCCAACGCACATCATTACCCCATTGGCAGTGAGACCAATGAAACATTGCTGTTTTACTACCATACAGCCATGTCAGTTTATTTAAATAAAGCCATAGAATGAAACACTAAAGAGTGGGAACCGGGACCAGCATATAACAAAATCCACAGAAGCCATCTTATCTGAGTAAAATGTGACGGCTTGATCACCATTGCCATCAGTTAACCGTGATAGCGTTCAGAGTTCCCATACAAGGGCCCGTAGGCCCACAATAAAGAGGTCGGACTGTACCTTTTCGCTACATCCGTCATGCTCTCGTCCCACGTTAAAATATGTCCACCTCTGAGTTGCTACTCTGAACTAGAAACGGAAGAAACGCAGCGTAGCACATGCTCTAGTCATGCAGTACTTAGCTTGCGGTACTGGATGTGGTTTTCGAGTGAATTACATCACTATCATCATCATAATCGTCGACAGCATGACATCAGGGTTCAAGGCTGATACTTCCCCGTCATGCACCCAGAATCTATATCAAAGACATCACTATATCAACAAAAACGTCGACAGCATGACATCAGGGTTCAAGGCTGATACTTCCCCGTCATGCACCCAGAATCTATATCAAAGCTTTGTTGTGAGGAAAAGGATAAAAGTGGACAGGTGGGAAACATAGCGCCACACGGCTACAATCATTCCGAGGTATCTTTACCTCCAAACACTCAGTCAGTTAATCTGGATAGAAACTGACTGCAAGATAACCATTGACATAGGTTGGCAGCCATTTCTTGCAGTGTCTCCAGCCAGGCGCAGTGGGGATCACTCGGTTCCCATCCTGGAAGGCGAGCAGCACCGACAGCACATAAACGGAAAACAACACTCTCTTCGGCCAACGATGGTTAGGCATAAATAACACATATCAACGAACGCGCTTCTGGTGCTGGACACATTCTTCTGTGGAAACACTTGCTGCACGGCCGAAAAGTAACTTTTTAGTTGCCGATACCAACCTTCACGAACTATGTTACTGAGACAACGGCTAACGACCACCTGAAGATGTCACAGTTACACTGTTCGAATAGGCCAAGCTTCACAGCAATACAACAAAATAGTCCGCACTGTAGCTCGATAAGCACATTCTTGGAGTTTCAAGGATACACCATGAGTGAAGTACAGCCTCTTCTAATTGTTGAGGTTCCTGATACGGAACTTTCAATGACGCTTAGGTTCGATAATCCCGAACATCAATAGGAAGAATTGGGTTCGTAATTCTACGATACTATTTACACAAGGGTAAGCAAATGTGTGCAACAAACCTCAGTTGTTCACCTTCGTAGCCTCAACAAGTTCACAGGCCTTTCACTGACCAGCACAGTACAGTGGTAACGTCCGCACACCAAACAACGACGAGCGGAATGATGGCTTAGTAACGTGGGTTGAGGTCGTTCCTTCCGACGGCGGTCTCGTGATTCCTATTGGACGTGCGATAACGCGGAACTGATGGGAAAACAAGTCAAGGCATGCTCAGCAAACGGGACATGTACGCACATGGGTAAGTAGGACAGCAGCGCGCATTCACAAACAGACACATATGTCAATACACAAGTGTCGGAAAGGTTGTCCTCTGCGGCAAGGTGAGTGGCGGGTACCAATAAGTATAATAAATAAAGATCAAAAGTACATAGGCGGAGTAAGCAAATGAATGAGGGAGTTATCGTAAGCTCAAATTAGATTCAACATTGATCATCCCATTCCGGTTCTCCCCAAGCTACTGAGTATGTTACTAATGAAGCATGCGAGTAGTCCATGGTCTGGTGTTACTAATGATGCGAGTAGTCCATGGTCTGGTGTCCAGTTTGCATCCACACATTTGATGGACGGTGAAGGTGTGCACGGAAATTATGAATGAAATTCGCAGTGTTCGTTTGCTAATGCGTAATAGTCTATGGACGTCCAGGAAGGTTCAAGAGGGTACATTAGAATGTTCGTTTTTCGAAAACAGTGTGATTGAGATGACTACCTTTGTGTCAAATGACTTGTTATGGCCTTTGAAAAAGAGGAACTTTGCAGCAAAGGGGATTCCATTCCTATTCTGGTGTCGTGATCGGGATAAGAATGAAGGTCCTGCGGCCACAAACTTTTGAGGATGGGGATGCAGTGCTTTTCTGGAGTAGAGTATAGACGATGCCGGGGCTACTGAACTAAACAAGGACCGGATATGTTGACGAAACTTAAGACTCTCCTCAAGGGCTGATCGAAGGCGACCATGGATGCGGCCAGAAAGAGTCATGGGAAGACGAACCGGGCTGCTGCGAATGAAGCCATCAAGCGGGTCAGTGCGGCCAGGCTGGACCGCGAGGTAACCCGACAGTATCCCACGCCAGTCTGCAGCAGTGGTTGGATCGTGGCTTAACGGGACTGGAAGGAGTGTCACGTCCTCAGTTGTTGTCTGACCAGTTCGTGTGTCTGCAGGCGGCGCTTGCTGCCCACTTGCGGCTGGTGCGAGCGACCGGCAACTTGGGTGTGCACGGGCTGGTACATCTGGCACGGGGATTGGCCAGGGCGCCACTGGCCACGTTGCAGTCGCTGGAGAAGAGGGATAATTCGGTGGTGGATGATCTGCGGACCCAGGTGGATCGACTAACCGAACAGCAAACGAGCCGATTATACAACTGTGGCAGGCCTGGTAACCCGTGCCCATCCAGGTGCCCAGAATATTGGTTTGGTGCANATATTAATTATGTTATATTTAGCTAGTTGACTCAGTGTCTGGATGAAACTCAATAATTATGTTCTTCATTACAGAGGCCTCAAATAAGAAGTTTCCGAACACAAATCTGCAACAAATAAAGGAAACCGTCCATCGCTGGCTAGAGAACGAATGGCAGAAAGTTCGGAAACGCCTGCAGAGAGCCACCAAGTGTGACAAATGATTTTCCCCATGTATTTTTTTAAATTCATTCATAAAAACATTTGTACTTGAAGGCGCTTATTGAAATCCGGGAAGGTAATACGTTGAGCAATTGTGTGAGGGCAGATGGGTTTTCACGGCATGGGAGCGTAGTGTTTAGGAAGTTACTGAATTGTAAAAGGAAAAGAGATATGTGCGTATAATGGGCTGCATTCGCGCGTCAGACGACTTTAGAGAAGTGCGGACTGGATAAGGAAATTTGTTTCATTTCCGCACAGAATCTGCACAGAATCTGCAGAAGTGTGCAGATATCGTTCGGGAATTTCCGCACCCGGGCGCAGAAGTGTGCAGATTTTGTGCGGAAATTTCCGCACCCGGGTGCGGACTGGGGGCGGAAACTTGTTTCATTTCCGCACTGGTCCCCCACAGGGTGCAGAAATTTGCGGACACTGTGCGGAAATGTCCGCACTCGGGTGCAGACATTTCTGCACCGGTGCCGAATGGGAGTTCTATTCATGACGAACTACACTGTTTAACTTGTGTCCTGCAGACGAACTTGGATTTTGTCGCTCCTATAAGATACCATGGATTCATTCACGACAAAACGGTGATATTATTGACCCAGAAAAAGTTTTCGCCAAACAACGGACGTCAGTATCGATTAATATATCGAATTTACGGCTCTTTTGGTTGGCCAACATTCACAGTGCGTTTTTTCGGGAATACCCGTCGTTGGTCATCCACCGGGCAACTTTTGAAAGAAATCGCCACTTCACAAGGCGTAAACGGTACTCGACCTCGAACTGCCTCGTATCCATCTCAGTCCATTTATGTATATTGCTGTGTCAGACTCATCAAACTATTGGACTGTTTTAAGTTAGTCCCACACGCTTTCAAATGAAGCTAAAAAGCCATAGCTCATGTTGCCACCACCATAAAACCCTCTGAACAACTCGAGAGACGATTCTCGGTAAGTGTACTCGCCGTCAAAATGTTTCACAAAGTGCTGCACAGACTTCCAGACAAAAAATTCCCATAAGTGTTTTTGGATCAAGTGTGTAAAGTGGCTTTAGACACACGATAATGAATGACGTCCTTCGTCATCTGATACCATACTTCAGGCCAACGCACATCATTACCCCATTGGCAGTGAGACCAATGAAACATTGCTGTTTTACTACCATACAGCCATGTCAGTTTATTTAAATAAAGCCATAGAATGAAACACTAAAGAGTGGGAACCGGGACCAGCATATAACAAAATCCACAGAAGCCATCTTATCTGAGTAAAATGTGACGGCTTGATCACCATTGCCATCAGTTAACCGTGATAGCGTTCAGAGTTCCCATACAAGGGCCCGTAGGCCCACAATAAAGAGGTCGGACTGTACCTTTTCGCTACATCCGTCATGCTCTCGTCCCACGTTAAAATATGTCCACCTCTGAGTTGCTACTCTGAACTAGAAACGGAAGAAACGCATGCGTAGCACATGCTCTAGTCATGCAGTACTTAGCTTGCGGTACTGGATGTGGTTTTCGAGTGAATTACATCACTATCATCATCATAATCGTCGACAGCATGACATCAGGGTTCAAGGCTGATACTTCCCCGTCATGCACCCAGAATCTATATCAAAGCTTTGTTGTGAGGAAAAGGATAAAAGTGGACAGGTGGGAAACATAGCGCCACACGGCTACAATCATTCCGAGGTATCTTTACCTCCAAACACTCAGTCAGTTAATCTGGATAGAAACTGACTGCAAGATAACCATTGACATAGGTTGGCAGCCATTTCTTGCAGTGTCTCCAGCCAGGCGCAGTGGGGATCACTCGGTTCCCATCCTGGAAGGCGAGCAGCACCGACAGCACATAAACGGAAAACAACACTCTCTTCGGCCAACGATGGTTAGGCATAAATAACACATATCAACGAACGCGCTTCTGGTGCTGGACACATTCTTCTGTGGAAACACTTGCTGCACGGCCGAAAAGTAACTTTTTAGTTGCCGATACCAACCTTCACGAACTATGTTACTGAGACAACGGCTAACGACCACCTGAAGATGTCACAGTTACACTGTTCGAATAGGCGAAGCTTCACAGCAATACAACAAAATAGTCCGCACTGTAGCTCGATAAGCACATTCTTGGAGTTTCAAGGATACACCATGAGTGAAGTACAGCCTCTTCTAATTGTTGAGGTTCCTGATACGGAACTTTCAATGACGCTTAGGTTCGATAATCCCGAACATCAATAGGAAGAATTGGGTTCGTAATTCTACGACACTATTTACAAAAGGGTAAGCAAATGTGTGCAACAAACCTCAGTTGTTCACCTTCGTAGCCTCAACAAGTTCACAGGCCTTTCACTGACCAGCACAGTACAGTGGTAACGTCCGCACACCAAACAACGACGAGCGGAATGATGGCTTAGTAACGTGGGTTGAGGTCGTTCCTTCCGACGGCGGTCTCGTGATTCCTATTGGACGTGCGATAACGCGGAACTGATGGGAAAACAAGTCAAGGCATGCTCAGCAAACGGGACATGTACGCACATGGGTAAGTAGGACAGCAGCGCGCATTCACAAACAGACACATATGTCAATACACAAGTGTCGGAAAGGTTGTCCTCTGCGGCAAGGTGAGTGGCGGGTACCAATAAGTATAATAAATAAAGATCAAAAGTACATAGGCGGAGTAAGCAAATGAATGAGGGAGTTATCGTAAGCTCAAATTAGATTCAACATTGATCATCCCATTCCGGTTCCCCCCAAGCTACTGCGTATGTTACTAATGAAGCATGCGAGTAGTCCATGGTCTGGTGTCCAGTTTGCATCCACACATTTGATGGACGGTGAAGGTGTGCACGGAAATTATGAAACCGCTTCGCAGTGTTCGTTTGCTAATGCGTAATAGTCTATGGACGTCCAGGAAGGTTCAAGAGGGTACATTAGAATGTTCGTTTTTCGAAAACAGTGTGATTGAGATGACTACCTTTGTGTCAAATGACTTGTTATGGCCTTTGAAAAAGAGGAACTTTGCAGCAAAGGGGATTCCTATTCTCATTTGGTGTCGTGATCGGGATAAGAATGAAGGTCCTGCGGCCACAAACTTTTGAGGATGGGGATGCAGTGCTTTTCTGGAGTATTTCAAAGACGATGCCGGGGCTACTGAACTAAACAAGGACCGGATATGTTGACGAAACTTAAGACTCTCCTCAAGGGCTGATCGAAGGCGACCATGGATGCGGCCAGAAAGAGTCATGGGAAGACGAACCGGGCTGCTGCGAATGAAGCAAGCCGTTCAGTGCGGCCAGGCTGGACCGCGAGGTAACCCGACAGTATCCCACGCCAGTCTGCAGCAGTGGTTGGATCGTGGCTTAACGGGACTGGAAGGAGTGTCACGTCCTCAGTTGTTGTCTGACCAGTTCGTGTGTCTGCAGGCGGCGCTTGCTGCCCACTTGCGGCTGGTGCGAGCGACCGGCAACTTGGGTGTGCACGGGCTGGTACATCTGGCACGGGGATTGGCCAGGGCGCCACTGGCCACGTTGCAGTCGCTGGAGAAGAGGGATAATTCGGTCGGTGATGATCTGCGGACCCAGGTGGATCGACTAACCGAACAGCAAACGAGCCGATTATACGAGGGATAATTCGGTGGTGGATGATCTGCGGACCCAGGTGGATCGACTAACCGAACAGCAAACGAGCCGATTATACAACTGTGGCAGGCCTGGTAACCCGTGCCCATCCAGGTGCCCAGAATATTGGTTTGGTGCATTCTTCTATTCTCAAGCTGGTTGCGTTCAGCGCTATGATGCATGCTACGATGGAGGCCAATATTGACATAAACAAGATAAGGTGGGTGTGCTTAATCTATATGGACAGGAGTGTCAGTGAGACAGAGAGGAAACGAGGCTTAA
Organism: Opisthorchis viverrini; assembly: GCF_000715545.1. Classification (NCBI taxonomy): domain Eukaryota; kingdom Metazoa; phylum Platyhelminthes; class Trematoda; order Opisthorchiida; family Opisthorchiidae; genus Opisthorchis; species Opisthorchis viverrini. The sequence goes on along the minus strand of NW_008752029.1, from coordinate 322,633 downwards.
TCCAATCCGTGCGAGCTAGCCGTGCTGGGATTGGGTAGGTTGAAAATTAACGGAATGTGAATGCACTCGGCGTGCAAAGGCGACAAATTGTTGCGGCAATAATTTCTAGTCAACCCAAGAATCTTGGGGGCAGCAGATTGCCTCAACTGTGCACAATCCCGGGTGGACCTGGAGCGGAAAAAATGGATGGCGAAGCATGGCTCAGTCAAGATCTAAGGATACATCGCGCTGCCTTGAGCAACCTGCGTGTCCGAAATCTTCCGTCTTGTAATGTTCCGTCAGTACGTCTGTAGTCAAGACGTCCTCCGAACCGTTCAAAGGCGACAAATATCCGTTTGGCACTCACCATCGGATCCAACACGAAACTGCCCCCTCGTCCGAACGCTTCAACCTTACGGCCTTTTTCAGCTGCCGCTTCATCTACGGGAAGATGTCCATAAACAGGTTCAATTGATATTGGAAAATAGCACAATTTAGGAAGGCAACAGTGTGTATAACCTCCCGGCTGTTTTTGAAGAAGGTGAACGTGTGCTACCGATTTCGCGTGGATTTCCAGCGTTTGAATGAACTGATCCCTAATCCGGTCGTGGCTGTCCTTCGCCATTTTCAATTCATTCCAACAATCCTGATATCCCACAGTGGTCTACATGATGTCCGGATGCTGACAACTCTCTAAGAATTAAGAGGATCGAGTAAAAAAACGCGTTCACGGTTGAGGACACCAAACACAAAAACTAAACGGGTGTCGTTTGGTTTGTCCAGGGCACTACCTTTTTCTGGCGCTCGGTGCTTCGTTTGTCAAAAGAACTACGGAATGTTGCCATCTACAAGGACGATACCATTATCCATAGTGAAGTGTACTCGGGAAGATGGTTTGCGGATAAATGAAGCCAAGATACGGCCTTCTGGAAGTTTGCAAGTGCAGCAATACGAGGTTAACCCGATTCCAGGAAAATTGCAAAGAGCCAGGACTGCGCAGTCCCTAATCGGAAGCGCCAGGTAAGAAAACCCGACCATTCCCCGTAGGCACAAAGATCAAATGTGAGAATCGTCGAAGTCCTGGAAGGAATGGACTGGGGTCACGGAAGTTAAGCAGTTAACTGCAAGGCTCATTTGTGGTTACAGACTGTTGAAGGAACGTTAATACAATTCAGGACAGTCAAAATCTAACAGAGTTAACAGCGTTCAGCTTCGGAAGTGGTGATATGATATACCTGAAGAGGTACCGACTAGACCAGCCGCTAATGCCGGCATAACTGAAGCAAACGGAACATCGGCGGTATACACACGACCTTTGAAGGAGAAAGGTGTGTAGCGATGGATGCCACTGATGAATCATGCGAATATTCTGGCTACTGGCTCCACCTAGCAGCGGATAGGTGGGAAAGTTGTAGAACCGTTTTGCGGTGTTCGTGTACTGTGTAATATTCGATGAACGTCCTAGAAAGTTAAAAAGCTATGTACATGAGACGTTTACTCGCGTGTCCAATGGCCTCTAGCTGCTTAGTTCATGTTCGCTAGTGGAAAAGTTCGCCGAAAAAGGAGTTCCTCCTTCCACCCATAGGTCTGAGGCCCCAGTGGTCAGAGGCTCGTTAGTATCTCAGATCCTCTGCACGCAGTGGCTAAGTCGCTCAGTCTTATGAGACCTAGTCATATTTCTTTGTAATGGCAGCAACCGCTATTATGACCCTCGAGATTCGCGCTATGACCTTGTCCGTGACACTAAAACGGAATCAACGCACCTTCCCTGATACGTAAAGCGTTTCACAGTTTCCAATGTCATGTCAGAGGCATTTACAAAGCCACGTGGTTCGCAATCTTTGCGAAGGCGATTCACATACCAAAAAATTGAATGACCCAAGCGTGGTTTAATGAACGAATTGGAAGCGTCTACGCCCATGGTGCCGAGGTAACCGTGGATATTGCAGATATGGTAATGGGCGTCGAATGGTCCCGACAGTCCTAGGGAGTGGATCGACAGAGATGTCACCCACAACAATGTGCGGAGAGAGAGAAGGAAAATGTGAAAGGAAAAGAAGACATGCGCTAACAAAGCACATTTCTGCTTGGGCGCCCTGCTGTATACAGCAAGTAGGCACAGGGTGGATACAGTATAAGGCACTTTCCAGATGTGGTAGTGTTGCCCACGAAAAAGTCATCAACCTGAAAAGGTTAGCATTCACTTCCCTTTTTGAAGCTGATTAAAGGTTGTCCACTGGGAAATCAAACGTCCCCTTCACGCTGGTTGTTGATGCGCCTTGGTATATGAGGCAGTATACCTCAGAGTCCAAAGAATAGAGAATGGGAAAATATGTATCAAAGAGGTACATCTGTGGTTGTAGGCCTGTACTTGAGCCAGCCGAGTGGTTAAGATGCCAGTTTACATTATGGAAGGTATGTGGTTCAAAGCCAATCTCAGAATCTCAACTGCTACTACCTAGACTTGAGCAACATAGCGGTGTCTCAGCCTTCATGCCTCCTTTCCGTTGGCATGACAGCCGGGCATCGAAAGTGTGCTACACCTGGACGATTTGGTCGACCTTCATTTTGAATTTATTCTCGTATATGGGCCATATTTCTGCCAGAGGTTCCATGCGCATACAGGAGGACGAATTGTATCATCAACCGAAGTCTTTGTTTTAAAAGGCTTTTAACCCTCCCGGAAGGATTTTGGAAATCGCGTAACCAGCCTACTTGGCGTCCGTTCGTAATGAGGTTCGTTTGGGAAGCCTCGCAGACGATGTATGATGTGGGGAAAACCCATTCAGCCGAAGCTCCCTTTCGGTGCCCAACTACCATATCACCAGAAGGAAGGATGTGGACTGGGATACTATCAGGTTGCCCAAGCATAGACAGGTGAAGTCGAGAGGCACAGGTAGGGTTCAAATCACGTACCTTCCTGTCAGTCACGTAAGTGGCTTCAGCTCGGATAAGTCTTCACGGTGGTGTCTACCAACTTATAAGTTGACAGGTTCTAGTCAAGTAGGAAAGCAGGATGTGCTTTGAGCACTTGATTGTGCCAAATGCAATTTGAATGCGCGCGCTTCTTGGCAAGAGTACTACTGACCAATCAGAGTGCTGGCTTGTGCATGAATCGCATGCGTCTCCCACACTGACCTTGGCAGTCCATTCAAGCACAAGCCAAACTCGAATAAATAAATGCCGCAGGCCATTGACACGCGGAAATTGAGTTCGCCGAAACTATAGGGTTTTCGAAGTTTTTATGTGAAGTTAGTCTAATCAATTTGCACCTTCCAGTGACATGCTGCACGTAGCATTTTGTTTAAGTGAGCGAAATGTC
>NW_008752029.1:313322-318177 GCF_000715545.1 Opisthorchis viverrini | reverse complement strand
TCCCTCCCGAATTTCTCGACGGTCACAACAATAAGTGGTGTGCATTTCATATTCGCGCATTAGCCATTCGCTGTGATGAGCGACCTTCAGAAAGGCATGCTCCAGGCTATCTGAGTGATGCACGCGCCTCTTCAAACGCCCATTGCCGTTCTCCAGGCGGTTATTGGTCACATTCCCAAAATGTGCCAATCCATGTTGTGCATGAATGGCCCACTTTCGAGTGATGTGGAGCCACTGGGCAGTCAAATAAGAGACAAAACTGGGATCTGTTCGCCTCAAGATTTGCAAATCATGGCGAAATCTACGGGACTAGTGTTTGGTGCACAGTCACTTACTCAGCTGCTTTATCAAAGCCAGCCATGCGGTGGAATATGTGTCGACTGTGGTTGGAAATTGTCTGCAAAAGTTACACCAAAGCTATGAAACATACGTGCTTCTGGATGGCTTGCCGTGCGTGAAAATAGCACAGCATTACGTCGCAGCCAAATGCAGCTTTGGCAGCCCGCATCTGTGAAGTCATTTTGTCCATGACAAACGTTTTGAGTGCACATTTTTTATCCATCATATCCTGAACAGCTTGCGCAATAGAGCAGGATGCTCGCTTTCGACAAAGGTATATATTACGGGTCGACCGATCCCCATGCCATCTGTCACAGGGAATGTATAAAGCTTGTAACTTAACAGCGAACGTCAGTGGCTCGAAATTTATTTACCCAAGACGGTTAGTACCGTGTGTAGCATCAACGTTTACAATGTCCGGGAAACGTCTAAAGGGTGCTATCTGCTATGTTCGAGAAAAGCACAGGTGACTATATCGGCCACCCTCTGATTCCACCAGCAGCACGCGCCCGCTCTCTCGAAAACTGGCTATGATGGACGACATGTCATCTAAAAAACCAACTAAAAGGTAACCAACGACCTACTTAACAATGGGGGTCGACACTTGACGCGATAGTTACGCACATCCTTGATAGTGAGTACCTTTCCAAAGTGGTCGGTTACGTACTGTCGAATTTCTGATGATGGAGCACCGTATTTCAAAAGGGTAGAACACTCCTTTAATTCATCATTTCTCAGTCGCCGGTTGATGGGGGACCTGTCAAAAATAAACTCGCTGCGTAGATGGTTGTGCTCCAGGTAGTAGGAAGTAACCCTCAAGCAGTCATGGTACCGGCGAACTTGGAACCTTACCGGACAATCAGTACGAGTGTGCTACAACGTATACACAGTCAACAATTGACTTACTAGGTGCGCCGAATTTCACGGCTTCTGCTTCGTCTGCAGGGATGTCTGCTGCAACGGTAGGAGGCTTTTTCATACGAAAGTAGCGAATTGCTGCTCTTTTTGGAGTCTATATGGAGGAAAACAACGAAATGTTTCGTCTGGTACTCTTTCAAAGCGACTTAAAATGCATTGAACGAGAGAAAAAACTTTGACGAGTTAAATTCTCCACAAAATCATCCTCCGCATTCATGTGCTCAGCCGTAGCAGCCAGTTACAATATGAATATCCCGGGTCTTGAATATCGTGTGGATTGAGTAGATTTAAACAACTTCCAACAAAACTGCGGCCTTTTGGGAAGATCTCATACACCCGAAAAATTACCATCAAATTTTAAAGCTTTATGTTAAAGTTTTCCTCCTTTGAACCACGGTTTCAGAGAAATTTTCGGCGTCCGTCTAGCCCACGGCCAAATAAATGGTCCGGGACACGTGATCCGCACACGAATGTACGACCACTCCATACGAAGCCTAGCTGCTTAGCAGAAGTTTACATCAATGGTCCAAGTCGGGTAAACTAGGGCGCAGGAACCTGTTGCGGTTGAGATCCGGCCGACGTCGACCGACTTGTTTTCAACTTTCCCGGTTAGTGCGTTTCTTCATCGGACTCAAGCGCTTTCAATGAGTCATACAAAGCATTCAAATAATATTAACCAAGATAGAAATCAACCCAATGTTCCGAGTGTGAAAAGCCTTGAATATGTATACATATCCAAGGCTATATTTAAGTTGGAATCGAGATTTCCGAAAGAGAAGATGACGAGTTCTTGCCAAGCTTTCATCAGAAAAACTAGTGCAGATAGTCAGAAACAGGCTGTGTCAAGAAAGGCAGGTTGACTAAGACATTTTATGGTAAGTATACACGTTTTGTGACGTTAAGTTTACTCATTCGTATACTACACGTATATTTGTACATATTTCGCGCGAATAAGTAGAGATCTCCCGGAATAAATCCTGTAAATTGTTTCACATTTTTTTCTCGCATGCAATGACAGCCCAGCTTTTTTAGTTTATGCGTTTTTAAAGTTAAATTTGTTTTTTCTTGGCTTGTGCACAAATGCATTTTGAACGCGCGCTTCCTGGCTTATGCACAAATAACCAATCAGAACGCTTACTTGTACATGAATAGCATGCCGTCCAAAGCCAGGTTTCCAAGCGTTCGCCACTCAGCGTGGTGATCACCTGTTCTTAAAGCCCCCTTTTGGAGTGTTCTCTATAGCATGCTGGAACATTCACAATGGTCCTTCTGATTTAGCGATGTGGATTTGGTTTCCTTTTTGATGGCTCTCTCTTTAGCTACAGAATGCATTGCACCCTTGAGGTAGAGGCAGCTGGGTCAGGAGAGTTAGCTAGTTGGCTTGCCTTGTTGTCCTGTAAACCCGTGCATTTAAAGCCATGCCTTGCGGGTGTGGCATTACGTACCACGTCTTACATTCGATGGACACCCACTTCATCCACATCTGTTGTGGTAAATCGATGGCTGTAGAGAGCAACCTGGAGCATGTTTGAGACTGGTTGCACCATAGGAACTGTGTCAAACTAACAGTTTATCATGGAGAAGTTATATTAGAGCGAAAATTTCGACTACTGGCACGTCTGAGCTCCTAAAATTGATGGAACAGCAAGAGAATTCTGTAACAAATTTACACGAGAAAAAAGCGAAGCCAATTTCACACGTACATGGAATTAGCAATGGTGAGGCACAGAAGATGGTTTTAGGAAAAAGGGACCCTCATGGTGGATGAACCACTCGGGCATCTTAGGTTACATTGATTAAAACATGTAATTTGCACACCACAGGATCGTTTGCATCGCAGAGTTCTTTCCCCCCAACGCTGTGCGAAGTGGACACAAATGAGAGATGGACAGAATATAAACCGGCAACTGAGTATAGAACATTAACCAGTACACTGTCGGGTTAACAACTGCCGCCCTGATGTCGCCGGTGGTGATAAGGACTACAGACATGATAATGGGTAACATTCGTTGTTCAAAGCTATCTTCTTGAATTTGTAGCTGACTGGTCATCCCGTCACATCCAATGCGGGGCTGTATATCGTGTCTCTCCATTTTTTGCGACGCAAAAGGTAGTGCCCGGAACCAACGTATGGCTGATAAGCTGACCGACTGCGCACTACTCATAGCGTGTCTAGTGATCCTGGTGCAATGACTCACAGTATCTAAGGTGTGGGAGCTGTACTTATTCTCAGACCTGATTTCGATTTACTGGACTGGGTTTGAGTAACTCGTCATCCCCGTGCTCTCAGGTTGCCTGGTCCAGTCAATGTCAATGCGTCTCAACATGGTAAACGGTGTGTTTCTTTTACCAGCGTGCGCCCCGACGGACGGAATCGAAAATGAGAACCACAATTTCTGTTGTGATTCATCACGGTTGTTCTGATCAGCGAGAATTACAGATCTAGTGATTCTGCCTGGTGAAATTAATGCTCAGGTTGGCCGACTAGACCTTAAGTAAGCTCATTTTTGTGGCTGAATCGGGGTCGGCGCCCGCTTCACGGATCATGGAGAACGAATTCCCAAATTATGTGCCAAGAATATATTTTTTCTAGCCAGCACACACTTTCAGCACAAGCGCTCACATCGTGTGGCCCGGGAGACACCAATTGTAGACTAGCTTTGGCCTCAGGTGTATCACGATGCAATGGGCTGGCGAGATGTAGTACATCACTTGACTCAGATAACAGCGCTGTGCAGGCATGCTTATCTATTCAATTTTCGTCTGAAATGCGCCGGCATTTGCAAAGGCGTTCATTTCATCACCTGCAAGTTTCCTGTAGCTCGACAGTACATATTTGTATCCGTTGACAAATTCTAGGGATCGGTGGGCACATCGGTGATTCGGATGACCGTAGAAAGGTGAGAGAAGTCATCATCACAGCTTCCAAAACCGTGTACCCGGGGATGCTCGCACACCCTAACGAACACGGGATCCCTTCACGATCAACAGCCCCGTTTGAAACGAGGAGAACTTCACCAGCAACAAACGGCCCCAACAGTGCGCACAGATCTCTCAAACTGAATAATCAGCTGCCTAATCATTACGAGAGAGCAGCAGTGTGTCACAAAAGCCAAGGGTATGCAGCGCGTTCCTGTGACGAGGAACGATCGCATCCTGTTTCAGATAATCTGCTCAACTGGTCCGAGGAGTGTGTATGTTTATAAACGGAACGCCGAAAGTAAAGGGGTTTCAGTCCATTCACCCAGACGTCGCCTTAGGTAGCAGACTATTTGGCTGTCTCGCTTAGCACATTGGAAAACTGGTCACTTGTTTGATTTTCTTGACTCAATTATTACCTATACTTGAAACGTTCATCCTCACTTCGTATCTCATTTTTTCTGTGCACGCAGTGTTTCGCACACACATACTGGCTTATAAAAAGCATGTCTGCGTTAAATGAGCTTACCATAAATGTTATGGACAAAACGGATTGTTGTAACTGTATTTTCCTCAGCTTAGCTATTAACGCACGAAATCAGGAACAGTTGTACAGCGCTTCGTATATATATAGCGTAAGCGGCTATAACTTTCTGGAATTTCTGACGCGTTGCGTTCT
>NW_008752029.1:294180-308922 GCF_000715545.1 Opisthorchis viverrini | reverse complement strand
ACCAACCAGATCTCGTCTTGATGCTGGAACGGCAAGCGTCCCGAATTTAGGGCCAACCTCGAGCGGGCCAGGCTTCTCGGCCGTAGCAGCGCCTAAAGACGTGCGGTATAGTGGGATTCGCGTGGATTCCTGCCTAATACGGATGTACTTCGAGTGTTCAATCTGGTTGCATCCACCATATCTTCATAAGTGTAGTTGTCTTTTGTGAACTCTTGTCTCTTATAAAAGCTTTTACGTGCCTCTTTACCTGGAAGCGTAGGTGTCCGCGGCAAGCCCTCGCCAGTTCACCACACCCAGCGGTGTCATGCAAGAATATTCTCTATTGCCTTTTCTCTTCAACTTGGTGATTGATATACCGCTTGAATCTCCTTTGCCAACCCCTTGCACCTCGGGGATAGAAACACTGCCGGCGCATGCTCTTACGAACAATAAATCCGCCGACGACAATACTGTCTTTGGACCGGACTCTTTAGAAATGCAAACTACTTTAAGTAACCGAAACGGTCGCGCTGCACAGCTGAGAATGCGCTTCACAGCTGAAAAGTGCAAGGTGCGGCTTGAGGATTGGGCGGGATCAAACCCAAATCTATCGGTCATCATCATCTGTAAGAACCGCGTACTCGCCGTGCAGTGATCGGTGTACGAAACTGCGGCAGCTACAACCACTGTACGACGAGTACGCGGTTCTTACAACTGACAATGACAACGGCTACTTTCATCATCCAACTGTAACACCTTTTCGGTGACTAGCTGCTATGTCACCCGAAGAAAGCATGAGGACTGGGATACTGCCAGGTTGCCCGAGTTCAGACAGGGGAAGTCGAGAAACAGAAGTCGCGTTCAAATCACGGACTTTTCTGTCAGTAAATTCGCGCACTAACCACTGAACCATCTCGGTCTTTTAACAAGAAAGTAAAAAATACCGGGGATATTAGCGTGGCTCGGAGATGAGTTAGAATATGTATTCCCTCTAAAAAAAGAACGATCTTTTCCGCAACAACCAGGGTAACTATTTAAAAAACTGCTCTCCTTGTGTAGCTTCCAACTGGTCTATTTTATTTTTCTTCGTTACAGATTCCCCGACTTCCTTCTTTGTGTACATGGAACCCGGTTGAGACAGCGGTTACCGACTGTCGAAACACTCCATGTCCACATCTCTGAAGCATCAAGACTCTAAACTGGATTGCATCGCGTACGAGGAATTTATTTTCGGTGGTCTTGCTTATTCGGCCAGTGTGTTATCCCTGTTTCCTATATACAAGACTATTTTCTTCCAACAGTTAGATGGAATTACTTGGACAGAGGCTTTTAGTCGACTAAAGCATGAGGGAGTGGCCTTGGCGTATCGTGGTGTATTACCACCACTCCTGCAACGTGCTTCTACCGGTGCTGTGATGTTTGGTGTGCAAAGCCTGGCTGAACGCTCGCTCACGCATCATCCTGCAACTTCTCAACTTCCTTTCGGCGTTAACCGTGTTATTGGTGCCGTACTCGCTGGATGTTGTGAAGCTTCCCTGATGCCCTTCGAACGGGTACAGACGTTGTTGCAGAACAAACACAATTTTCCATCTTACAGGAATACTTTCCACACTCTAGGATCTTTGGTAATGACTCATGGTATGAAAGAACTTTACCGGGGTTTTAGCCCCATACTGTTACGGAACAGTCTTGGTAACGCTCTGTATTTTAGTGGTCACAAGTGGCTGAATGATCTTCGCAAACATCGTGCCAAAGAGGGTCCGCTCGAACGAGGTTTGTGGAATTTCGGTCTGGGTGGCTTACTTGGAGGTTTCATTGGCATAGTTACTTTCCCGTTAAACGTCATCAAAACTCGTATGCAATCCACCGTTGGAGGATCTTTCGAATCTACTCGGTCAGCGTTCACATCGCTCATATATCACCGCGACCATCGGCCTGATGTAACTAGGCTTTATCGTGGTCTGTTTGCAAACTTCCTGAGGTCTGTCGCTTCGTGGGGCATCATCACGATGACCTATCACCTCCTACTTGAAATTCATTCTGGTGTACCCACTTCCTCCGACTGCGCCGTTAGGTAAAATGTCATTCTTACGTCTTACTGCACCTCCATTGTAGAAGTTTCACTTAACTTTATTTAACTAATCAGGGATTGGTTAATGAAAAACTTCCCAACTATCAGCTTGACCTATTTCATAGATGCCGTTTTATTGTTTTTTTTCCAATAAAATATGAGTTCACATCCTTATGGCTTCCTCTTCATTGTCTTGGAGGCTTCCGTGTCGGTTTTGTTTGCTTGGGTCCTACTGAGTGGGCTATCTGAACTTCCGACTATTGTCATTCACATACATGGGATTGCCTACTTTGAGTGATGTGGCATCGAACACGACACCGCTCTCACATAGCTCTTCAGAGATGAAACTGTTTTTCATTAAAACCCACTTGAGAAGGATTTCCGAAAACCAAAAATCAGTGCGGTCCTGAAAACTGCTCCTTCACCTTCCGATACAGTTTCCCCAATCATTTTCTTTCGGCTTCTAGAACATCGATGACGTGCAGCAATAACTTAGCTATCGATTGCGTTATCTAGCATAAATTACTGTAACAGGTTCCATGGGCTTAAAGTTACAGACTGGAATCTACAGTTGAGCGGAGTGTGCCAGGTAATTTATGTATTCATATTGCGTTTGAATGGCCTCACCCCTGCCATTTCGCATTCGTTAGTCTTCATTCGTGGAAAAAATAATTTTCCATTTTGTTGGGGAGTGGGGTTTGTACACCTAGATTAGAGATGAACAAGGTCTAGTATGTTATTCTCAACTTTAGTGAACCATTTCTACCACACACTAATGGGTGCTAAAGATAATGAGGGATAACTCAGTTCTGTCGCGTCAAAGAAGGCTCAATGGTGTGTTCTACTAGTTGGCCTTTAAGGGTGTTTTCTTTAGGTCGGGGTGGGGTTGGGGGTGAAAAGGAGGGCTAGTGCGCAGTATTCGCCAGGGATATTCCTACCGTCTACTACCTTCCCATCCCCTAGATCAGTCAAATGGATGGATTATTTGCCAAGTTGGTTCGCATACGTTTCCGTAATATGAAAAGGAGGCATCTACTGCAGGACAATGTAACGCCACCATTCGCCTACGCTGTTCCCTTCAGGTCTGGTCGTTGGCATTGTGCAGCTTATTATGCTTACATTTGGCTGTTGGATTATCCAGTCGTACGACACAACCAGGTTGGCAAGGAAAATTAGTTAGGTCGGCTACTTGCATTTCGGAAACAAGATATTTGTATCTGTGCTAGGAAATTCGTGGTGGACTTTACGAGTTTGAGTAAATGGATGGCAACTGAAACACATGAAGAGCATCTTCCATAGTGAAAAATATTTTTCTACTGCTCAGCAGTATAGCTAAGTAGGAGATATTAGAGTTTTATTAGCGTCATATCGAGAGACGTGGGAACTCTTCCCACAACCGTCCGCAAAGTAAGGGGGCTTTGCGATGTAGATATTTGTCATCCGTAGCCGAACGAAGCCGGCTCGAATGATCGAAAATTAGTTTGGTTTGTCATTAGTTCCAAGTATAAACCTGCCATAAAAAGTGAGTATCGTGGTTCCTCTAAAATGTGAACTGAGTCGGTAACGTATAGATTCCACATACCGAATGTCTTGGTTTATACTTCTATGAGTGGATGGAAGGCGTATTGTCAGGTGACACGACAAGAAAGTTAACAATCATCTGAGTTGGAATATTTTGTGAGTGTTGCAGTCATTGAAAAACCCCTCAAGGAATATGGAGAGAGGGTTCAAATAAGAACGATTCCGTACGCCATTTGCATGCGCAGCCGGATTTTTTCACTCTGTCTTTCGTATACCAACCCCTCATGAGAAAAATAGGTGGAAAGCGAAATTTGGTTTCACGCTGAGATGAAGAATCAGGATTGTGTCGCACAGTTGGGCACTTCGCGTTCTAATGCAGATACCATTCATTCCAACCCGTTTACTTCGTTCCTATCCGGTTAATACTTTTTCTTCTAGTATAATCCACCATGAACTATCATCTATGCTGGCCTCATAGCGCAATAGACCCTTTCTATAGCGTCCGCCTAGACAAGTATTTCCTCGAATGCGGTCGGCTTTTGCTGGTATATTTTTCCATTACCCAATTTACTGATCTAGCCACCAGCACGACCTGCGAATTCGGTCCGATATTCCCTTGATAGCGCTCCGTACTCGCTTACTTACGATATTGAGCACACCTGAAGTGCTGTTAGCCACTTATTTGTTGTATGAGACAGATTTAACTCGAGGCTATGCAACCTTATGCTGCTGCGTCGTTATATAGAGGCTAGGCAGCGGCTCATTAAAGTGAGATAGTCAGTTTCACTGCCTTATCCAGGAGAGTTTCTGGATTCGGTGGCGTCCGGTAAATTTCCTGGTATTTGAACAGTCCTTGGGCTTACAAAATTTTTCCATTTTATTTTCCTGATGGGAGGTCACCGCTCAGTACACAATGTTCTCCGTGGGTGCATCAAAAGGGGCGCATCAGGCGTCTTTTTTGTGCAGACTCCGAGTATCAAGACATCAGATTAGCGAGTGTTGCTCATCAATCTGTCAAGCTATCACTTATTCGCTCACGACGGCGGTTATTTTTGTCACTCGTGTCTCAAATTTGGGCTTATTTTGCCTCCCCTACTCTATAACTGTAATATGAGTAACTTTCCGTGTTAGCCGTGTAGTAAGATTTCTGAGTAACACGAAGCGATTGATCAACATTCATTGGCAGGGAGGTAATATCATAAATTACTATGAAGTGATATTACAAGTCGTTTCTTTCACAGCAAGGACTGGCCTCGATAAATTTGGAGCGTTTTTCGCTTTATGGCTTCGACGAAATTTGCAATTCTGTCACTACTAACTTCATTATTACGCCTTTGAACGAAGCTGTTGCTCAGAATCACCCCCGAATCTTCGTGCATCCCTATAGAGGCCACTTCTTTGGAACTAGATGTTTCATGTCTAATGGCGACTTCCAGCCTTTTAATGGGTTCAGTAATCTACTAGGAAGCGGCCAGACTACAGGGCCTCTCACTATATGTTTCTCCGCAGTTTCGGGACACAGACTTCATTTAAGTGCCATCACCTTCAGTGAGATCCTTTGAATTCGACCGTTGTTTACGCGGCTGGACATGAATCACTTGGTCGTAAAAAAACGAGTAGAACTTGTCTTGTCGCTGTTTTTGGATTAGTTAGCCTAAATCTCGGAATCGCTCAATTTGTACCTATCTCACTTATTCAAAATATGATGCCAAAGCCTCTACGTTCTACAAGTTTCCTAAACAACGATAATGACACGGAAAGCCACAATCTCATGTAGGCATCAGTGACATAATTCGTGTAGTGGAAATAGGTTCTTAGTGCAGCGCACATGTCACTTTGTTCTCCACTCACCTGAATACTACATTCTACGCAACTTACCCCTTGAATGTTAGAAACGTTCCCAGCGAGTGTGTTAGGGAGGGTAGCAAATTCACTTTTGCTGAAGGCTACAGTTCCGGATGGACATTGCATCACCAGGTGTTGCACCGTGTAAGCAGGCTATTCAATACTCAGGTATCAAATGCAGCTTTTATGAATAGTACATTAAAAATTCTCATGAGGAATGGCAAATGTGTGCAGTCTCTATGGAATTTGTTGTCATTGAGGGGGTTATGGCTGACTTAGGGTGCTCCCGAGTCTGACTAGTTAATGAACAGTGGCTGGACAGCCGGACGCTTGATGTGACAATTATGGGGCTTGCGCTCAGCCAGACGGGATGCCGCCTCAAAGCCGTTGACGCAGATGTAAACCCAAAGTAATAGGATCGGCGGGTTAGAATATTGAGACCTTTGCATTCGCGACACTAGATGCATGTTTATAGCCTAAAATCAAGTACTGAATGCGTGCTCCCCAATAAAAAACTGTTGGTAGTGTGAGGAGATTTTGGATTTTTTGTGGTGATTTCGTCTTGTAAGTGAAGCGAATCTATGCTGAAAAGTCGAGAAGCACTGTACAGCTGTACGTGTTGCAACCCTCCACTGTCAAACATACTAAAAAAAACCTGTATTAGTGCATACACCTGATTTGTATTATGGCCATCATCGAAAGTGCACTAATAATTGGTGAGCCCGACTGTGAGCTGAACAGCCAAGTGTGTGGGTGACTGGGTATCTACAGTCACTTGAGACGCTCTCGGTGGTAAGTAGGACCAATGAGAGCATACAAGTTGACATCAGGTACTAACCGTGTTTAGTTGGATGCAAGTGTAATTTTTAGCGAATACGGCACGTTTGAGTTTGTTCCAGGTCCTAGCACCTACAGCAACTGACAAGGCCCAGAAAATTTCAGAAAAGGACTCGGCTGAGTCTTCCTAAGCAAGTTGCAAACGGATGTTTCGCCAAATGAGTACAATTCGATGTTCGAGCAGAACATAGGGTTGATGATAACTCGGGGATTACGCCTACCTTGATGAAGTCCTGCAACGGGCTGTCGAAGGGCTTTCAGCAAACTCATATGTGTAGAGTGACTTTCTGGAGGGCAGTTTGCTGCGATGTTGTTCAATAATGCCGCACAGCTGGTGATGTGGGCTGACCTTCACTAGTAAAGCAATGGCACATTGGGGTCACATGAGAAGGCAAACAATTTGCAGTGACGGTAACTAGATCCTGATGTAATGCGTCCGAAATGCAAAACAGAGTCGGAAGCCCCGGGATTCCCGGACCAGAGATGTCTTGATTTACCAAAAACGTCTACCACCAACTTATGCACTTGAATATGGGAGCTGAGGACCCCTTCCCAATGAATACATGACAAGGCGAAAGTTCCAGACTGCTCGACAGTTTTGGATGATGTGGAAAAGTAAGGCGGAAAGTAGGCAAACAGCTGATTGAGGATATTATAACACAGATGCAAGGCTTGGGATGCAAACTATCCAATCGAAAAGGTGTTAAAAACGACAAAATGTGAGACCAACGGATAAGTCATAGATGAAAACCGATAAAAGAAAACAAACTTCATAAATAGTACCAGGAGGTAGTTGGGTGTCTGAAACACCCAGCTGTTGAGCGGGTTGAGCCACCAGCACTCGCTGGAAGAGCGCATAACTTGAAGTTACAATCATAATAACTCTTTTTCAAACTGAATCTCCTTAAAGTCGGGTTGCGGAGGGGGGAAATAAAAGTGTCTTCGGTTGAACCCAACGTCCAAAACAGCGTTTTCAGCGACACCGACGACAGGATACAAAATACCTTTCATTCCAGTCCACCCTTCCATCGACTGCGCCGACTGCTCATTGATCAAACCGGTAGCAGCTCCATTCACGTAGAACCGTAATTCCACGTGATCGTACGTCAGTCCGAGAACGTTACCCTCTTCTAAAGGGGTTTGGAGGCGCGCCAGTTTAACACCTGAATACCAGACACAGGAATCTTCGCGAACAACCCAGCTCGCTTTGTCGATACCCAGGTTCTCGACTGATGATAATTGGGTCTAAAATCACAAATGGCGATAAAGTTTACGGGTGAGATAAGTGGGACCACTCCAAAGTGAACACAAAAACGCCGCACACTGGACACTCTAGGTTCTTTGGAAGGAAAACATCCCAACTAAAGTTGGCTTGTGTAAGCGCGCCTTTGGGTCAAAACAGCGGAACCTAAATGCGTCCGCTAGATGTGTCCAACACTAGGACGGCGCGCAGCAGCTGACACACACACACACCAGTCCTGCTGAGCTGTGATAAGAGCTACCGATGTAAGATATGATCACATATGGCATATTTTTGCATACTCCGACGACCTTACTTTACACTGTTTGCCCCTTCGTGAGATCACACTGAGATAGACATTGCAAACATTGGTCACCTACTTAAAGATCGGGTAATGAGGACAGACGTTGGGGCACCACCGAGCATCACTGTATGTAATAAGACTTGGTGATCAAGCACTATGTGGTCGGCAAAGAGGGCTGACGACATCTAAAAGCTCACACTTAGTATCATCAAGCAGCGAGTTCCATTAACAGAACCGGACCGATTCTGCTCAAGTTAAACGACAGGAAGGTGGAACGAAAAGCAAACGAGCGAAACTTTTAGCAATCAGGCACGAAAGTGAAGATGGCACACGTTCAACGCATTTCATGTGCGTATGGTGCACCGAAAATGTCCGTCGCACACTTCAATGGGATGATGTAAGTCTATACTGTTGGATGATGCGTGAGGCCACATTATACGGGGGGAATATTCCAACACAGTCATTTTGTCAAACTTTTAAGTAACGAGAGATTTTTCAGCCGGATGTTTGGTGAATGGAAAAGTACTTTTGATTTGATCAGACGCGAATTCTCTCAAAACATGCGAAAGCCGATTCCTTATGGTGTACTTCTTGAAAATATAGCAAACTTTCGAATGGTTTGTTCACCTTGAAGGCTGATGGACTACTGATGTTCCTAGGAGCCCACAGTTGGCTGGTAAACATCATTCTAAAACTAATACAGAACTAAGCTGCCGATGCATGTACACGATATTACAAACAAGGTAACTATTATGCGGCCCTGCTTGGACAGTAAGGGGTTCGAGTCTGACCAAAGCCTTCCGTGATGATATAGTTTTTGAGATTAACAACAGTTTCACACGGTCCTATCGTGTCTTGTTGAGGGTTGGGTATCCATTATGGGCTCACACACATGTACTTTAATAGGCAGCCAAAATTAGACAGACGAGTATGTTGATATGTTTCCACAAGACAAAGTAATCATGAAAGCGAGCCTGATTTTCGTTGTTTGTTGTTTATTTCCGTCATTTTTGAAATCCGGATAAGCCGCATTGCCCTTGTACAGAAAAAAAGTGTGTTTGGCTAGGAATATTCTACGGAACATCGACCGCAAATATAGTGAAAAGGACAATTTTCAATTTATGGTACGCTAGCCGAGTTGCTGTCGAGGTGAATCAAGGGTTGTTTGGTACCGATGAGCAAACAAAACCTTACGCTCCTTCTGACGCAGTATCAGCTTTAGCTCAGGAAGTGCTTGGCTTGCGACCAAATGAATAAAGTTAGTTTTTTCGCTACTCAGACCTCTGTAGGCTACCCAGTTTTCATTCGAAACTATCGACTAATTAGCATACTGTGTAACTACTGGGACACATGAAGAATGAAGTGAGAAATTCGCAAAACGATTCTATTCAGCTGTACTTTTGCAAACTGAAAATAGAGAGCAAGCCATAAGCCTGTGACTGCTCAATCAACATTGCACTAGTCGGTTGCTACCGTCGTGATTGCGAAACATCAAGAAAGTGATTGAACACAGGCGGCCTTCGGTATTATTGCTTGCTGTAACTTGGTTCACTCCAGATGAGACAGTTTCTGGCGATACCTAGGGCTTAGTTCGGAGTCCACTGTGGTCAGATCTGACACCATAGGTAGCTGCTTTTGCATTCAACTTTCTACCATGGATTTAAGGTATCAAGCGTTTAGGAAGAACTAAAAGGAGAAATTTATTCGCTCAGATATTGAAGTGTGTGGGTAAGAAATAATGTTGTCAACAAGCTCCAATGTAGGCCATCTGTTTGAATGCGAACCCGAACACTGCATCCAAAAGCACAAACAAACCGAAAAATGCTTATCAAGACTGGTTTGAAGTCGTTCGATGAATCAGTCGAGTTTGTGCGGAAGGATGGATTTATTCTTCACTTTCGTCCCACTAACGTTGGATAGACTGTGTGGTCGTGCCATTTCACTCATCTAGCATGAACAGACTGAGTGTGAAACTTAGACACGAAGTTCTGCTTTTATGAGCTAACTCACCGACAAATGATTGTGCCCGGGTTCGACTTATCGGACTGAATGAGACAATATGAAATGAGTGAACTTGTGCCATTCTCAACTGTGATAACCAGATTTTCCTACCGCATTCTTAAGCTGAGAGCCGTAATCACAGTTCAACGACGTTTAAACGAAAAAGAAGAGTCCCCGCGGATGGAGCACAGCATGTGCGCCATTTCCCTTGTTATTACACTACCTATGTATGCCTGAAGCAGGAGGAAGCTTCACAGTGATTGTCTGCATGGAGTAAACGAAGTAGAGATAGCAGACATCAACTTAGTACCGGCCGTCGTCCAATCAATATGCAAAGCTTTCTAGTGCACGGAATCACCGGTTACAAGAAATATCTCGCAACAGGAAAATCCACACACAAAATGACGTCAAGACAATATGGGGCATTGCCAGTGGTGAAGTGCACACTACATGAATCTCCAACACGGAACAGAAGAATATCTCGAGAATAACCTTCAATTCTGTGTGTTATTCCGCCTAGTGTTACGCAACACCTTAAGTTTCGATGCGTTCTACAAATCAGCAATTTACACTCACCCTGCATATGAGCCCGTCAGTCAAAATCGTTTATTAACTTGATGACAGCAATTAAAAAGGGGTAATTATGGTTCACAAACCAAAATAAAAACCGAAGAGAATTTGCTCGTGCTCACACGGCACACCTAATAATAATAATAAAAGTAGTGACTAAACAAGAACCACGGTTTTGTGGCGGATAGCTGAGCAAAATGCAGCCAGTGGAAAGTAGGCGCATCAATCGACTGGCGTGTCCCGAACTTTCTGTCCTCAAATCAGATGATATTCTCACAGGAACAAGGTGTAAGCCGATGATGGCAAGGTACTGGTTCAGTTGTAACAACCTTTCTATGCCTAGCTAACAGGCTACCCAAAAGAAGCACGAGGGCCGAGATATTGCTCAAGCCTAGACAGGGACAGTCGCGATGTGGAGGTCGGATTCCAAATACGGACCTTCCGGTCAGTAATTTCGCGCCTTAACCACTGAACCATCCCGAGCTCATTTTCGGGAAACATCACACAGTGATGTGTGAGGAAGATGCATTTTGAGGGGGAAATCGCATTTCATTGCGAGAGAACTAGCAGGAGATAAAACTGTCCGGCAGCGATCTGCTCTGAATAACCGAACATCACGTCGATTGGACGGACGAACAGAGTACGGAGCCAACGAAGACATGACCTGATAGGACAGTGTCAGCCAATTAGGATCGAGCCTTTATAGCTCGGTGCTTGTTGCCACTTTACAGGTCAAATTCCAGTGTGACCTTGTGGAGAATTATGTGATTAGCTCTATGGATACAGTTGTAATAATTTTCTCTTTTCCCCATAAAGGGGTGACTCAAACTACCGCACCTTTTGATAAACCATAGTGGGTGGAAGAGGAACCCACAATGGGGTTGCAAGGCAGTCTGCAGTACACAAAACCGATTGCAGTGATATGAGAACTTCATTATGCAAAATGAAGCTCAGGTTGAAAAATGTTCCACGGGTTCTTTCTGCGTCGTTACGCATTCCACCATTCAAGCACACGGCTTCCGCGTGTTTACAGAAACAAGATGTTTAGTATGAGCAAAGTGAAACCTCACCTACAAGCGCCGTCAGCTCGATAAGCGCAGTACAAGCACAGATCGAAGACAGTGAACCAACAGAATGTCTGGCTTTCGAGAAAGGCTCATAGCAAGAAAATCAGCAGCCTAATAGCCATACCATACAAAATGCTCTATGGTATGGGTTTGATAGCCCGTGATGATGTCAAGTATAGGCACTGGGGAACGTCTGGACTAGGATCTGGAGGCAAAACAGAAACGCGGTTCTGCAACAGAGTAAACGAGAGCCGTCATCTATAAACCTGACTCAAACCCTCAGCTCTTGTGCCGGGAAACTTTTGGGGAGTGTAAAATGTGCAAAGTGGCCGTCTTCATGTTTTGACTCATTCAAAAGGCATCGACATTTCAGCCGCGGATTTAACCTAGGCTGTGCTAAATAACTGTTGGGATTTCCAACATTGGATGAAACGAGTCGAACACCGTCAACCTAACTAAAAGAATCTCCAAAAGTTCAGCGGACAGCAAACACTGCGTGAAAGTTTGCAAGGGTAATCATCAGTGCTCATACTGTTGTAACGGTTTAGAGTAACGATATGACTGGGGGATGAGAACGTGTGAAATACGTTTGGTTAGAGAACGCAGCTGTATGATGTTTGGCCTCTGGCGACCAGGATCTAACGTGATCCAACAGCTCGGCAACCATAGACCAAGACGACGTGCGACCTCAGTAAAATGAAGCGGGTTGATCTTTTAATGAGCCGTTTGTATGTTGAAATATTGGATGCAGTGTGACCAAAGCCGACCCACCCAAATAGAAATGAACATCAAGGTACTGCTGTTTGCTGACTGTATAATCTTACTCACTCACAATCCCTACAAAGCTTGTGGCCAAAGGAGCTACGTGCATCTATTACCAAGGAGGTCAGACTTACGGGAGATACGTTTAGTGTACTGTACTCGGCTGTACACATATTGATCACAGAAAAATGCACGCTGTGGAATACTGTTTTAGGACATTAGGACAAGCTAATCAATTACTGAGACCGGAAATCCGCGCACGCACTGTCCAGAATCCGGAATAGTGGACAGCGGTCGGTCGTAACTCACCATCCTCCGATCGTTAACAATAAGACGAGGAGTTGTAAACATTTGCGATGACAATCAATGGATTCTGCGTCAGACTATAGTTCACTTAGTCGAGAGTATGGTAGACGCCACTCAGGCCAACTCAACCGATGGCGTTGTTCATTGATAAACGTGGCCCGTGTGTGTTGTAAGCTTGGGCACAACGGAAAACAGACGAACTAAAAATAAATTATACGACTATGGCACACGTATTCACACGTGTGGCGCACGTATGTTGCAGAACCCATAGTAAACGGAGAGTTGAGGCACTCTCGACGTGCCTAGATATATGCAAAGCAAGTAAAAGGTAGGAATGTATCTTCCCTATCGAGAGCTCTCATCGCAACTTCTGCGCTATCCAGATTAGAACAGATAAGGTCATCTACATAGAACATTCCGATTCCCGAGGGTAGTTGACGTTACATTAAAACTACATGCGTTTTGGGGTGCAGAAATCAATTTCCGTAAAACACCCCAAGTCGGTTGATCAGACATAGCACACGCATCGCAGCACCAACAAAACCTCATTTACTGTCTAGACCGAACGCCAAGTTCACTCAACCTGTAGTAACACCTCCAGGATACGTGTGAGTACATCGCAATCAACAGAGAACGAAGATGAACGTTCCACGAACTCAGCAAAACTTCGGATGAATCTTCTCCTATTCCTCCGCTTGCTGGATACAATTGAGAAAACCTGTATACTTCATAGAAGCCCCGCTCATCGTCCCAAGCCTGGCGCAGCCGACCTTTCCTCTTTGAACCAGAGATAGACCATTTGGCATCCCACCCTAAACCATTCAGTAGGGCAGGCTTACTTTTCACGCTCACCTGCTAACGAAAACGACTACCTGTTCATTCTCAAGAGAATTATAATCAAGCGCTGAGCCGACAATCGCTTGGTTTATCGCGGGATATCGTGTTAAACAACCGCCTTTGAAAGCTGCTGCCATAAGCAGCAAAAACTGTGTACGGTCAGGGAAGGAACACATGCGTCTGGAAAGTGAACTGCGTGAAAGGGAGACTGGACCGAGTACGGTAGCCATGGAACATGCCATACGAAAACCTACCTTGGAGCTACACAAACCAACCGCCCAGCGTCCAGTACATTGTATCTTCACTTCGAAATAAGCTTTGTCCTGCAGAATTGGAACTACAGACCGTGCACATCCATGGCCACAAATGCGCAGACAATTTTTAAGCAGGACCACTGTTGGGCCTGCACTTGAAAGATCAAGCTTGACTTCAGGTAGTGGTTCTCTAGGAGCTGATAGATTAAACTCGTCGTCGGGGAAGTAGGTCAGACGTTGGCAGCAGCCGAGGAAATCAAAGAAAGGCTGCAACAAAGGAGAATGTAAAATCGGGTGAGGGACATCAAACGAAGAACAAAAATGTCTTGCTTCCGATATATAAAAATGCGCAGTGAAGTTTGAAGAACCACCACGTTCACTAGATGGTGTTATAACAATTCCTTCGGAACTGTTACTGAACCTCTGATCATCTGAAGACCCAAATACAAGGAGCAGTGAAATGATTGCACTGGAATTGCCCAATATGTGACAGTCAAGTAACTAATGATTGTTAAGTTGGTCGACTTGCTTAATTTATGCTACACTGAATTGCTGGGCACATCATGACGACTGTGCCAACTGGCTTTCAGCAGATAAGTGGGCAAAAATTAGTGAACATGTTCTGATAGGCCTCTGATCTTAGCAAGAGACCTGTAGCAGATCCACTTACGCGCTGAAAAACTGCAGTCCCGGTGTTCATTCGTCGATTTCACCGGTCGCCAGTTCACAGTCTTCACCCAAATCGTACGTCCCAAACAATGAAGCTAGCAGACAAGATGACGTCGGTCGGCGCTGATTTGATTCCATAGTTTAGGAACCATTAATGTCGATTTCAGAAGAATCCCATCCGAACTTGTAGCTGCCTAGACATGGGTAAAATATTACGTACGAACCATTTCCATGCACATCAGCATACGCGCATAACACAAAAAATTTAGCGTTGTGATATCTACCAGCCACCATCTCTGACAATGTCTCCAGCCAAGTATAGGAGCAGCCACGGGGAACAAGTCTTTGAGGTTCGTGCACTGACTTCATCAAATACGCCTCCATCAGAGCTAAAACAATCACCAAGGTATGTGGCATTTTTGAAAACGTTGGTTTGGCATATATATAATATATATATATATATATATATATATATATAT
>NW_008752029.1:265421-293881 GCF_000715545.1 Opisthorchis viverrini | reverse complement strand
TATATATATATATATATAGTATTGGATTGCGGGAACCCAGTCCCTGAATTTGTTCCGCTAGACCGGTCACTTGTTCAGGAAAGTAATAATGCACTCCTGGATCCAACCTTACCACAAAGCGGGGCGTACGCGTGCACACACAAGGCACTTGAATGAGATAAGGTGACTTCTTTTTTCTTTCTTAATTTGCACACGTTTATTGTTTCCGCTTTCATGAATGAACACGATTCGTATTGACCATTTGATGGCAAAACGAAAACAACTGTTATGCCATTATGTGTTGTTCTCAATCAAAATATGACTAACTTCATTAGAATAAGGGCGTGCGCATGAAGCAGTCTTGCACCACAACGAACAGGCGAGATGCGTTACTGAAACCACTCGACTCTGAGTTCATGTCACCTGACCTACAGCTGGCTTTCAGCGGTTATCTGCTGTTACAAGCAATGAACAGGTTAACATTCGATGAACGTGTCTTACCATCTGAGCCTGTTATGAATTCTGACATCGGTTGGCATCGCTTGGGAGCAAAACGAACTCCAGAATGTTCGACAAGTTTTCAAATTATCAAGAATAAGTTGCACTGCATGAAGTACCAGGGACTTAAACACCATTATTCCAATACTCCAGGTCTCGAAGTCAATCGACCAGGTTTCACGCGAAATCTAAACGAACCAATGAGTTCCGGGGATTTTTTGGGTGTCATTAATACGAAATTGAACTCCAATTGATATTGATGAAAGCATGTGACGAGTGACTGCAGAAAATCTCTCTGCCTAAATGATCGGTAATTTCGGCAGCTTTAGCATGGATCAAACAGATGTATGGAGTGATTCAGTTAAATTGGGCCAAAAGGTGAGTCGGAAAGGTGAGATGTTGGCAACTGTGACGCTCCTCTAATATCTGGCCTTATGTATATATTTAACCAAGGCACACCGTTCCTGAGCAGCAATCCTCTGGTCTTCTCGAATCGCGGGGTAAAGCTAATCGAGGAAAGATCAAAACTGTTAAGAAATTCGATGCAATGGATATCAGGCCGATCCCTAGGTTGTTGTTGCTGGAAAAACGTCCCTTTTTTAAACGGGGAAGCTATGGCGGTGCTGTTCTTTTTAGCAGGAATCAGTTCCATGACTCAGGCCTTCTGGAGCTATTTTGTCAGCCGGTTGTGAAGAGTGGTTCCTCTCGTCACAAACAACGTCCATGACCCTTATGGCATTTCAGGCACTGAATTTGTCCGGTGACTTCGGTCAAAAATGGAGGTTTCAAACTAAGAGATCAAAAAGTCTGGGACGCAAACAGATTTCGGATACTCGGTGTTGAATTGTCTGTTGAAATGTTCGGCCCAACGCCTTATCCGTCCGCACAGATTGCTTATGTGCCGGCCATCTTTTTCGTTTGTGGTCTTGTTGATAGGTGGTTATTTAGCATCGGAGTCCGGAAAAGGTTGAAATAGCTTTACGATGAGGCCCGCTCCATTTCTACAGCAGTTGCTGTCACAGTTTCTCATTCTACTCGGAGACTCCCTCTGATATGTATTTTGAGCCAACTGTAAAAGCTGCTGGGACTACCGTCATCCGGAGAGTTTCGGAAATCCCTTGTGCTGGGTGACGACGCCCCGCTGAGTATACTGCAGTACAAACATGAGGTCAGTAGTCCAGAATTTTTCCAGGGCGACTTAACCCTGTATGACCAATGGATCTGGTTGATATCGGCCTATTGGACATGGTGTTTATTCTACCTACTGAAACACACCGCCATTTTGGAGAGCACTTTGTGATTCCAACGCCGGATTGACCTGTTGCCGCGAAATAAGCATCTTCAAATAATCGTTTATATCTCCATCAAAGGTGAGACGGTGTTTGAGTCACGAGGGATAAAGATGCGATTTTGTGGACAAGTCAGTGTCTAAAAAGTGCTTTCGAATACAAAGCTGAGGCTTGTGAATACGTATACCAATGTTTTCTGGGGAAAGTTCCACATCTGGTTGCTTTTGATAAACTTCATAGACAGGTCTGAAAGCACTAAAGAAGCAATGTTCATAGGGTTGTTGAAAGCTGTTCTAGAGATGCGTGCCGTTGATGATTCCCAATAAGGATGAGACAACTGAAGTGGTTCTCAACTTTTCAGCGCAGACTAGATTCACTGAGAGGACAGAATCTCTATGCGATATGACCAAATCTCCGATCACCATTAATGTGGTGCAGTATATATATATATATATATATATATATATATATATAGTATATATGTGACATCATTCACAGCAACCAAGTCCCCAACATTTTGTCTCTGGACAAGGTGAAGCTACTGGTTTTATGCAGTACGCTGAATTTTCATTCAGCGTCCCACGGAGTATTTCCCGGAACAACGGACCGCGTAGCCATGGGTTCCTCACTTGGCCTACCACCTTCGAATGTATTTATGTCTAAAAACAAGAACACCATACTAGCCAGTGTGGTGTCGATCGGACTTTTCTGATAGGTAGTGATTGTCCATAATGATGTATTAACTATTTTTACCCGTGAACTCGAATGGGTAAACCAACTGCCATTTCTTAAACACACGATCGTTATACCTACTTACGAGGTTCCGTCAAGATGATCGAAAACAATGAGACCTATGAATCCAGCCACTGAAGACGCCCTTGGTAGGCGTGATCGGAATTCCCAACTGCGCATTGAGAAACGAACTGTGCATGTTTCAGCACAATCGCCTTTCGCGGACCCTCGAACAATGTCAGTTCTGGCCAGCATGATGATTTTTAGCTCGACTGATCCCAATTCGCACTTCCGATTAATTTTATCCATCTTATATGAATGTCTTAGCCATAAGCAACATACCGAAAAGTTATCCTGAATCATACTGTTTTGTTCCCAATGAGACCGACAGAACCCTTCGAAAAATCGTGGTGTGTGGGGCTTTATGGCACTGGCATTCGGTCATGATGGTACTAGCTTTTGACAAAATATAGATAGGGTTAAGATCAACATGGTCAGGACAAATTCGCATTCCAAATTTCTGAGCGTTCTCATGTTATTTTCGAAGTATTTGCGGAATGGTGCGGAAGCAACGGTCGTGATGCGCCTGGATATCCACTTCAGTACACATTTTTGGCATTTAAGGGATAAGACGCAAATTCAATGTAATACTTCAAAAAGCAAACTAGTTTTGGAAATGGTAGTCAGGTCTCTACTTAAAACGGTTTGCACACTTTCCATGATTTTGTCCATAATCAAACAAAAATCCAAAATAGCTCAGTTGTGTTACGAGAAACTTGACTTAAACGAAGTGACCTTTTGAATACGTGGAAGACCATACCTGGCGAAGCATGACATGCGTGAAGTTGGGGCCGAAGAGAAGAATCGCGCGGGAAGACCTCAACTACAGCATCAATGTTACAGAACCGAAATGACACAGATGTTAGCTCTGTTTGGGTGTACGACGTAGCTATAGTCATCGTTTGCATGGAGCTGTTCGTCTGTATATGTATCTTGACTATCCTGTTCCATAAGGGTGGGGTAGGATGATCATTTCGATTTTTGCGATTTGTAGCCCGATGAGCTCCGTTAATAACAAGCTGATATCTTCAAGAACGTCACATGGACCTCAGTGTCTTCAAGGACAACGCGCCACTTCCGGATATGACTATCTAAACTTCCTGTCATGTGTGGACAATTCATCAGGTAAACAGAATTCCCAGAATAGGAAGAAGACAGATAGATCATCAGCGAGGGCTGTAAAATTTCAAGCGATAAAATCCAGTTTCAAGCAATGCGGAGGACCCCACGGGAGTATACCAGCCTTCTAACCAGCTGTAGAACTACGGTTACAGCAGACCAGTGACCAATATTGAGTCACATGGACTACTGTCCTTGGTTTCGGCTGTATCTTGTTTCCTCATGCTCTCAGACAAGATTACCGAACTCAGAAAGCAGAGATCTGAAAAATGGATCGCGGAAGCCCCGGAAGGTGATGTACGCATTTTTGGCAAACGAATCAAAGGATCTGGTAGATATGGCTGTAAAGGAGTAATAAACGCAAAAACGATCAGAGACAAGTTGGGAACGCTTCTACAGAGCCACTTTCCCGAGTCGAACAATCGCAACTGGTTCGTCTGTTACCGTGAGGTTGGATGATGCTACCACCCTCACCCTGTTTCAGGATTTTTAAAAAGCGCATGATGACTTAGCTTTCCGTGTTCTAGTAGACTCTTCGAATGTGCCATAGTTGGACTTCACGCAATCGACATCAAGGTACTTTTGTGCCTACTATCTATGATGGATTAAAATTTATACCGTACAGTGAGAGTGGCTGGAATGCCACAGAGAACGAGCACTAATTCTAGATATTAATGAAAAGTAATGGAAGTGACGTGTACCCAACAATACAAGCTGTCAATATTCACTTTATTAGCTGGGAAATAGTCTTTAGCATATTTTCATTATAGTCAAGGGTGAGATGGCTCAAGGGGTTAGAGCGCAAATTTACTGACAGGAAGGTCCGTGGTTCGAATCCGATCTCTGCATCTCGACTTGCCCTGTCTAGGCCTGAGCAATCTGGCGGTATCTCAGTCCTCGTACTTTCTTTGGGTAGCATGGCAGCTAGGCACCGGAATGAGTTTTTTTTATGGTAGTTAGCTGCTGATGAGCAGGTTAACTTGGTTACAGCATGAGTTCCGTAATGTGTCGAAGAAGTAAAAGTGCACGACATCATTAATTACAATCCCTTTTGTTTATTTTCAGAAACAGCGGTGGTAATGAAGTTAGAACATGAAGACATTCTTGAATACCATCCAGAGAAGATCGAGAGGCTAGGCACCGAATGAGTTTTTTTTATGGTAGTTAGCTGCTGATGAGCAGGTTAACTTGGTTACAGCATGAGTTCCGTAATGTGTCGAAGAAGTAAAAGTGCACGACATCATTAATTACAATCCCTTTTGTTTATTTTCAGAAACAGCGGTGGTAATGAAGTTAGAACATGAAGACATTCTTGAATACCATCCAGAGAAGATCGAGAGTGCCCCCAATAACTGACAATTCTCGTATGTTCATATGCAGTGTACCCCAGTGTGCTTCTCTCGACCATGTGTTCTCGTATTCAGAGAATAAACTGTCAGACTGTGTTCTTGTGTTTCTTCGTTGATGGTGGGCTGAAGCTACCAACCTACAGATACATGCATCTAATACATTGTGTTCTCCTTTTCACCGCGGATGATATCTTCGGAACATTCACAAGGTGAGTTTGGGTGACTTTTATATACGCCGACAGATTACAGTCCCACATCCTCGAAACATATGAAGCTTATTGAGAAACGCAGCGAAATTACGTGCTGACATCTCCTGCAGAGAGTAAGATTGTGGCCTTTTGTCTCCTAAAACAACGAACTGGTTTGTGCGAAATACAGAAACAGTCAATCATCACGGTGTCAACTTTTTTATATCGATCACTGATACAGCCAACAGGTTTGGTCATGATATTCCAGTGCGATTCACATGCGATCAGAATTTATCACAGTTTAGAGCCTGGACTATCCGGTATTGCCACGTGCCGAAGAGTTAAGCTGAACGCTGACAATGTTGTTTGATTCGGTCACATCAACTGAATGATGCAAGAATTGTAACTCGGGGACCGACTGAATCCAGACTGTGAGCCTAAACCAACATCGTCCTAGGTTTTCCACTTAAGCGCTTTCATTGATGATCACCAAAACACCGGTCTGGTTCAAACAATCGAAGCACCATATAGAAAACGGATGTGACGTCACCACAGAGGTCACGGTTCGAGAGTCGTCCGGCTAACACCCTTTCGGTATCAAACAGTTATGCCATCTAAAGGGAGTACGAGTTATAGGGTACTGCCAGGTTGCTCAAGTCTAGACAGTCGGGATGCAGGGGCTGGATTCGGAGCACGCGCTTTAGCCATTTAACTATCTCGAACTCAGCAGTCTAATATGTGTTCCTGTAACCCATGAAATCGAGAAGTCGATGGAGCAATAGCATGAACTGTCTGGACGACCAAGCTAAAAAGAGAGTTACATGAAAGTTTCCAAAATACCGACTTGGTCAAGACGAAAAGACCTGAAACCCGATGGACCCGGTTATAACAAAGAACATAGGGACCAAGAGTTGGTCGCACAAACACAAAAAGGTGACAAACCGAATACTTCTGATGGTGAATGTAAATAACTGATTGATCTCGACAAAAATTTATTTGAAAGTACAAATGTAGGGCAGACAAAAATTGCAGCGGTGTCCAGAGGTAAAGAGATTGAAAGATGACCTGATTATCTGAAAACGAGGAAGTAGCCGTAGAACCACTCTCACTGGGGTAATTGATTGAGAGAAATATTGCGGGAGATGAGAGCTAGTATGGTCTTAGTAGGAAATCCGGACGCTTGAAAGACGGTGAACGACGGCTGGAACGATTATCAGTCAACCCAGAAGAAGCAGACCACGGAAGACGGAATTGTAAAGTCGGCTGACGTACACTGTAAACAAGGGCAACATGAACTACATGCAAGACTAGAAATAACATCAACAGTGAGAACAGCAGACAGAGTACAAGGTGAGTACACACACAACTCAAACCGGTACAACCCACATGACGTAGGGCTGTGTAAAATTGGTCTATCGAAGAATATCCTTTTTGGAACTAATCAATCATATTAAGGCGGTGTATAGCGTAGAACAACTCCGTAATATGAGTAATCAAATCCACTCAAAAGAGAGATCTCGGTAGCTTTTACGGTGATGAATTAAGGCGGATTACTGAAATCAAATGGTGATTTTCAATATACATATATACCAACAAGACCAGTAAAAATATGGAGATGCGCAACCTGTGGACTTATTTGGATGAACGAAACCGGACTTGCGGGACACCAGCACTTCCGCACTGTATCAGTCACAAAACATCGATGGGTAAGTTCATTCCAGTTCCAAGTAGATGAAACCATGACCCAGCAGCATCTGTGACGCCCGCTTGCCCATGAAATGCCATAAGCGTCGAAGGTTGGCAGAACCTGCCTTAGCCTTCCGGATTCGAGGAATAATCCCGTCTCTAGCCAGTCCACCAGAACCGGTGGAGTACTACAAACATCCCACATTTCCAGCACACATTCGGACAACCTGCGTAAAGTCCGCTGACATTGATTAGCCGCCATATCTTCAGATGACTCGAGCCAAGCAAAAGGAGATGGGCCATAAACAGTTGGTTATTCCCGCTTTAACGATCTACCCATTAAATGCATAACCCAGTTGTTGTCTGGCTAAGACGTATTTGCCGAGGGTGTTCATTCTTGAGCTAATTAGTTATGGTTTCAGGTCCAAACAGAGATAGGGTAGGCTAAAGGCCTTCAGACGACACAACATTACGGTTATTCGTAGTACGCGCTCTTCTTGTTCTTTGTCTGGCCGTTCCTCATTGGCCGTTTTGGCATGGTTGCATCTTGTGGAATGGAATTCCAGTCAGTGTAGTCCACGGGGTCATTGGTGAAGTCAAGCCCGAAGCTTTTGGTCGGTACTCCTGAACGAAATCAATCCTATAGCATCAACTAGGCTCCTAAGAGTCGATTTTGTGAAATGTTGCAGTCACATCTGAGCTGATGACGAGTATGAGGAAGACGGATTGACTTCCGAGGGTTATTCGTATGGCATGTTACCTAGAGAGAAACTGTTCGCGGATATGCGACTAAATGCTTGAGAAGACCTAGACGATGGGTAGCATTCAGACTGTGAAGTAGTGTGGCAATTTTGAGGCAAAAGATTAAGGTCACCTTGAAATCCAACAACCTACCAAGGTGCATGAATTGAGAGTGCTGGACAACAAGAACGTCGGGCGTGAACTTAGCCTACTTATAGGCGAACTCCAGTCACACTTACCATCTAACTTGATGAGACTTTCCTGCTTCCTCATGAAGAGCATGTAAATTTCTCGACCATTTGAACGCCGAGCAACCAGCCAAACGCACGGATCGAGCCGAACAGTGATCTCTTCATGCCAAGATGACGGCCTAGAATAAAGCGGTAATAGAAATAGTGGTGATAATAACGACAATCGAAATAATATACTCCAGTGGCAAATAAGACACAGTGATCGAGAGAAACTGTAAACGTAAGTTTTTCATGAAACCGAAGAGATGACGAGTCACAAGGAGGGCTGTCGAAGAGTACTCGTCATTCCCAGTATTCCGTCGATAAAAACGGGAGACTAACACCACCATCACAATGGCTCAAACATCAATTTCTCCTCGGTTAATACCAATGATCCAGAGTTCGACATGATGGTGCCGTTATGTCTCAGGAATTCAGTTAATCAGGTTTGAATTACTCATGAGTAACCAGACTTTTCTACAAACTACCGCCTCCACCACCCATATGTCGCTCTGACGCGCCTTACATCCGAAAAGCAGCAAACTGACATATCTGATGTTTTACACTACACACCTCTATATATCCCGGGAAATTAATGCGTCGCCGGACAATTGTGGATGTTCTTGAATCCCAAATTAATTTCCTAAGCTTGCTTTATGCAACACTGCCTCATTACTCCTCTTCAAAGGATAATCCCGACATCCATTTTCCAGATTGTTCGAGTTGGTGACATGGCAGAGGAACCAACTTCTACCTGTTTAAAAGCCAAATAACCTAAGGGAACGTCAACCTACATGGTTCCGTTGTCTTTTATACGCACGCTCCGGAATCAGCACCCTTGGGTATATGCGCGCAGTACCAATCCGAGTCAACGGTAACCCAAAAGACACCTTCCATCGAAATCCGACGAATCACGTAGGATCGTCGACGGGGATAGTGTAATGAAGTGACCAAACGTCAATTTGATAACAATCGCCTGTGGAACTGTGGGTGTCGTTGGTTCTATGGTCAAAGGGTTTTCCGCTCTGATTCCCATTTTGAAAACATGAAGGTGTGTGTTACCACTTACGAGTTTTGTTAGTTTAAACGACGATTTACTTCACCCTTAACATGTCGAAACAACTCTAGTTCACCCAAGTCCCTCACCAATTCACCTCGAAAACTAATAACTGGTAGGTTTTCGCCTTTGGAAGTATCAAACATAACCTCACGTGAGGAAATACGCACATATCGCTGTGTCCTATCTATGCCGATTTTGGATAACAGCGCAGAGCCACTGTAGCAGTTGGTCGACCAAGTCTGAAGACGAAGTGATTTATACCTGCAAATTTGTCGAAAATGCTTTCAGAGCGCGCCGCATGGCAGTTCGTGGACCATCATCAATTGATGAGTGACTTTAGAAGTTAGTAATTTCCGGTCATCGCGAAGCACCACCAGGAGCTACCGGATCAATATGGCGTGTCTAAGAATCTCAATATATGCCATGCAGTAATGTTCACTGCAGGTATGTGTATTTCTGTACATCAAACTAGGTTTGTTTCGTTGATCTGAACCTCCATTAGTTGAGGCTGTATATTTCGGACTCAGTTACCCCACCTCAACAGAAGAAAGCCATATATCGATCGCGACACAAGTTTGGAGCAGAATTTGGTCTATTGAAGCGAGTGCAAGATTTCAACAGGCGCGTTACGTGTGTGTACATTGATCACTTTCCAGATGTTCTTCACCAGAAGATTCCGCTGAAGTACCGCAGTCGAGGTTTGCAGGGATCAACACCCTCTAGACATTACTTCAGACCACTTTCGTTTGCCCAGATACAATCGATGTAAAGGGACTATTACCGTAACACGGATTGGCTTCTTAAGTCATTCTTCCTCAAGTCTGAAAGTAAAAAAAGGATCTGTGTCTTACGAGACAACTTCAGATGAGGAACGAAAAACTACCCGGAAAAATTGCTGTTTGGGCAAACCACTGTGACTATTAATGACTTTATGAAGGCAAAACAGGCGGCAATAGACAGTAGAAGATGGAGTGAAGTTCCGATTCGAAGGTAAATCTTGATTCTTCATTCCTATGGAGCTTAAGTGCACGAAACCCAAGAGTGATCACTATACGGGGACCAATGCCTCAGCAGCACGGCACTGGCGAAACAACCGCCTATTAAGCCAGTCTTAGATGTTTGAACATCACCAAAAGGGCACCAATTTTCTAACCAACTGTCAACAGCAGTGAAATAGTGAGATTCAGTACTAACTATGCCGCTGGATTTAACATTAAACCTACCTCAGCAACAGCTCGTTGCGCAGGTTCACCATTAAGTCCAGCAGTGGTTTAGCTCCGTTTATCTGCCGGCGACCAGAACCCGTGTATACATGTAGGGTCGTCATGACGGCATAAGTGGAGGCATTCCAGTAGATAAAACGTGACCTGCCCAGCTTGGGGACTGAAGACAAATCCTGCTCACAGAAATCCTCCGTGGCAAGGGAAGGACCATCATCTGGGGTACTGGAGCCACCGAGTGCAGATAGCGTGACGGCACTCGTGAAAAGACTATCCTCCGTAAATTGTAATGGAAATACACTGCAGGGACAAGGCATTGAAAATATTACAATGGTCACCCGATTACATGAACATCGATTAACGGGACAATCTACACAGAGCACAGATGTTTTTTGCCTTGATCAGCTGTTTGAGCATTAATTCATAATAACTCAATTTACAAACAAAAGCGATGGAGAGACTATGAAGAAAAAAAGTCACATCAATTAACGAGTGGACACAAGTGCTATAAGAGTCACAACCACCCGACAATCAGTAAGAATGAAAAGATTAACCTCAAAAACAAAAGCGCATTTTAAGTGACCTGGAGAAACTATAAAAAGAAAACGGTGAATAGTGAACAGCATGTCCTACTGTATAAAAACTCAATCAATACAACTGAGAACGCGTATTGGCATGAAGTAGAAAAATGCTAGACCTTGCTTATTGATTTTTTGCACAACAAAAATCATAGCTCAACCCGAATGTCGTGGAGGGATCTGAAACTCACTTGGTTTGATTTGGGCTTTGGAAGACATTAGGATAAACTAGTGACTCTTGCAGTGCAATAGACAGGACCTGTTCAGATGATATCGCTTGCACATATAAGGCTATGCTCACAGACACCAGAAATCCAGCTAAGGGACGGTGTTGTATCAATGAATATTATATGACTACAAACAAATTATCGTGGGAACAGTAGCAACATAAGTCAGGGACGGAGAGAGCTGTTTTTCGGGTTGATGTAGAACAGTAAAAACTAAATAATAGAAATAATCGTTCAGCTGTAGCACCCTTTCGGTGCCTAGCTGCCATGCCACCCGAAGGAGGCAGGAGGGCTGGGATACTGTCAGGTCCCCCAAGTCTAGACAGGGGAAGTCGAATGGCAGAGGTCGGATTCGAACCAAGGACCTTCCGGTCAGTAAATTCGCGCTCTAACCACTTGAGCCACCTCGACCCCGATGTAGAACAGTAGCAAATGATGGCGTGATAAATAATAATCATTCAGACATAAGACTCTTTCGGTGCCTAGCTGTCATGCCACCCAAAGAAAGCACGAGGACTGAGACGTTTCCACGTCGCTCAAGTCTAGACAGAAATCAAGATGCACAGGTTGGGTTCGAACCAAGTCAGTATGTTCGATCCTTGATCATTGAGCTATCTCGAGCTCAGCACTTGAAGAAAAAGCACATCCTTTTCGGAAAGGTTTGGTAATAATCAGTAGACTCAATACTGGGCGACGTTTCGATTTTGACACAAATCTTCGTGAGGGCAGGTGACTAGGGGGCGAAATCGCCTTTTTGAAACATTCATTTATCCTGTAATTCGCTCTCAGCTTTATTGCAGAACGTTTTCCTACCCATATTTTTGAACCCCTCCTGAAAAAAGGTTTCTTCAACTCTCAAGAGAACGTCGAAAGCATCTCACGTCGGCTAGACGAACAGTCATGTAATAATACGGAAATTAAGAAGGATGGTACGATTCTTTCAGTTGGCTTGGTAGTAGACTAATTTTCAAAATATTTCTTAGCGATTGACGACGGTGCTCTGTGCATTGGAAGCATTTGGCACAAATAAAAGGCTACCAGTCTGTGCCGGCAGTTATATTACAACCAAACTATAGCATACATTGGAGACTTCCCAAAGGTGCCCAATCACCAATTCGTCAGATGTCTTGCTAGAGATAAAATTAGTTCGATATTACTATGGTCAGTTGTGTAGCAAAATCCGTTGCGCAAAAGCCAAGAGTCTCATTAGAGATCCGTCTTCGTCATAGCACTCATTAAAAGCATGCGGCAAAATATGTCGAGTGGATACCATGCAACTCCCACTGCTTCCAAGGGATAGAGGTTCCAAGGAGCGAAACCACCATCTACTATTGGTTGTCGACCTGTTCGCAGAGCTTGGCAATGGGCTTGCAGACGTTTCGTCACCATACGAGGGGACATCCTCAGAGCGCACTGGTGATCCTCTTATGGTGACGAAATATTTGCAAGCCAATGGCTATGCTCGACGAACAGATCAACAGCCACCTGATTAACAACCAAAAAAACTCACCCGAGCTACCAATATTTCAACACAATACCAACCACCATCTACTATTTAATGATGTGGACTGTTTGTATGCAATGTCGCCGACTGGATTGAGTCCCGAAGGCCTGTCAACAAACCGGCGAATGGATGGACAAAAGCAAACCAGACAGCGCAAAGAAGAAAGTCATCCCGGACCTGAAAAATCAATAAATGCGTGCCTTGCCGCCAAATGTAAGCACACCGCTTGCTTTGGAATTTCTCAAAAGTAGAGCATCTCGTGCAAGCGAATGTGGTCCCTTGTTAAGGGGAGCAAGATCTTAGACACCTTATTATGTGCTTGTCTGTGTCAAATAACTTACAACAATGAGGGAGAGAAAAATATCGCCCTAACTCGAACACCGTAAGGGGCAAATAATTGACCCGTAACGAAACGCATTCGTTTAGAAGAGATGCCCCATGTTGATACAAAGGAAGGATTTGAAAGACTGTTTGACGTTAAGATCTAAGGTGGGCTTATGAATGGACACCTATATATTTTGAGGCATATTAATACAGAATATTGGATACATTATTCCGTTCTAGGTATATATTAGAGAAACTCCTTTTGTTCTAATAAGGTAGGTTACCTAAAATACCTCGCAAATTATTTTGATTTATGTTAATCGGTTGGAAAAACAGGAAGCAAATCACGAATAACAATAAATGAGACAGCTATCTGTACTAATGGATAAAAGAACTTGAGTTTTTCCGTCGTACGAAATGCCCATGAGCTATTTATTTTTACCCAAAAACGTACCAGACATCCGATAAAATGAAAAAATCACGTACTATTGGAGAATCAAGTTCATGCACCTCGCACGGAAATCTTACATATGCTGACACATATGCATTCTTCATATTTACGTGGAACATGCTACTAATAAAGTTGCTGAAAACTTTTTATATTTAGTTTGCGGATGTGATGATAGGAAGAATTTGGAGGTCAAGCAACGAGCACAGCCTTCCGCGTAGATCGTAACACTGGGATTAAGCCATTTTACACTGATCTATACAGACGCAAATAGTGACGACGCCAAGTGGGAGCAAAATATCTGGATAGAATATCTATTGCCGTACTGACTATGCCTCATTGTGAGCTAAACAAGCCAACTAAATCAAATAAAGTATAGGGCGAAACAGATGCGATTTTGATTTTCCAAATATTGTTTTCGGAGGTGTCCTATTCCTCAAAATGAAACATATGACATGTTCCTCTGAAATATCAGGTTTTCGGAGGGCTTTCTAGTGTGCGACGCTGTAGCACATGAAGAAAGCTTACTCGCATGTCCAGTTTTTTCTTAAAAAAAGATGGAATATAACGACCGCCCTAAATTGGAAATTTTTCATTGACTTCCTAGAAATCCTTCTGTAGCATACGGCGTTCTCAAGGGTCCTACTATCCTGTTTGTCTATTCAGGTGATTTCCGCAGAGAGCAAACGTATCCTGAATTGCAGTGAATAGTTAAGGAAATCGGGGAAAGTGTCTGTTAGGCGGAACTCTACACGGATCCCACTTTACCACTGGCAGTCAGGTGCTACCGCCGAAAAACCGATCCCACGCAAGATTAGCCGAAAATTCGGAACGCTTGCTGGTCCGGCATGAAGCCCAGATCTGACCCGTCGAAAGTCAGGACCCAACAGCCAATCAGGACCAAGTATTGGCAGAATGCTGGTTGTCAATGTCGCATCCAGAACGCGTCGGAATTTGCAGAAAGTTATTGCAGCTAGCTTACGGGTTAATATACCTTTTACACCTTTGGTGGTTTTTTGGCGTAAACCCTAGCTTAGGAGGCTCAGAGCGAGAACTAAGCTGAAAAAAATACATATATTACAATGTCCCCATTGAGTAGCTGAGAAGAGAAGGCATCGTAAATATCAGGAACGTCAGCTTCTTGAAAGCAACCACTGAATACCCGAAATCTACCGAGACTCTCAGCTCCGCTAGATGTTGACCAGACAGACAACGCTTCCGCAATATGCAGCACGTCACAGCCTCGTGCCAAAGCCAGACCGTGTGCGTCAGCATTGGACCAAGTTCAGACAGTGTTCTTCCAATAAATAGCTTGAAACCCTTGTACTTTTCGCACTCGCACGCACTCACGCTCTCGCACTCGCTTGTTCGGAATAGAGCTGTTGTGTTCCCTCCTGTGAGTCTTTTTTCTCCGGCACTAGACAGTGGAGCGGGTCAGCAGGAGATACCTCAGATTGGCGAATCAACGGATATAGCAGTAAACATTTAGCGACTCGTTGAGGGATCAAAACCGCCGTGGTAACAGTTTCCCAAGTGAGTTTTCACGCTGTACTTTATTTATGAATTGCCTTAAGCTGAATTCAAAACCAATTCCTCACATCTCCGTAGTGTCGAAGGACTGATTCGGGTGAAGCCTATCAGTAAATTGAAAGCATCTTTCCGAACACTCATATAACTTATTCGTAGTATCAGACGTTTGGAAGTGATTGGTCCTCGTTCGTCAAATCATCAAGCCTATGGGTACACGAGTTCAGTGATAGAACCAGGCAATTTGGGTGACGAATACCGACAAGGCCACAAAACGAGCGAAGAGCGAGGCAACCATGATCACCCAGAGAAACTAGGCTATCAAATTTTTCCGACTGATGTTAATTTCATTGCGTACACTCAAGGTGTGCATGGATAAAACAAGCAAGCAATGGTCAAGCCGAACAATTTTCACTGAGCGACGTTGCATGCGCAGGCTGAGGTAGGTGAGTCACTGTCGTATGCTAAAAGTTGAACACATGCGATTGTACAGGTGGTTCAGCAATCTGACAGTCGCCGTTTGTTTTTACTCTTGAGTACATGCAATGGAAGAGAAGAGAAATGCACCGACGAGACCCCAACCACAGAGTTTATCCTCATGCACAGTTCACGTTATGTTTAACTGGACTTCACCCATTCAGTACATAATAAATCCCCTTCCACTCCGCACGAACTATCTCTGTAAACTGATTACCGACCACGATGAACAGTCAACAGTCACCTGGTCAGTCAAAAAAAGTAGAAACCTAGACGCACTGCAAAGTTTAGTGAGTGTATTAAACGGTCACAGTTGATATCCGCACATCAGGGCGTGTGAAACTTAGCCGATAGGGATGAATAACAAACGTGGACTCACGCAGCTTACCTACCGCCGACGAGCGAGCTCGACTGGTGGCCTGCCAGCTTATCCGCCAAAATTGTCAAACGTGGGCCGACCATTGCGTCGAACCGAACAAAGAAATCCATTGGTATTGGATTGATGCCTAAAACGAACACAACGCATCGTCGACCGTAGTCAAAAAAGTTCTGTAAGTTGGTGAGGAAAATTAATGGCACTGCGGACACACTGGCGAGCTTACCACGAACGACGAGGCAGAGCACGGCTCTCAGGGCTTGATAGGTGACCAGCTGGCAGTCTGGTAGATTTGAGCAAGGGGAACACAAGACTGGACACTGGACAGATTCGGCAGTATCCGACAGGGTTTTCGGTCCGACTAGGAACCTGAAATGAATCAGAGGGGTCGTCGTAAAGGACGAAAAGTGACAGGATTAGATAGAGAAGGAGACTTGATGAATACGTGGAAAATTGGAACAAATTTCACGAGGTATAGTATGTACAATGGTCAACGGCTAAGCCAAGCCACATTAAAAAAATTGTTACTGTTTGAAAAAAGTTACCTACGGTAACCAGACAAATCTGATTAATGAGAACACGTCTAACCATGACGTGTTAGACTACAGACCCTTCCACAGCAGGATTGAGTCTACAATACGAAGGGATTCGTCTGGCTTCCGCGAAGGCGCACTAGAAATGGGGAACCGAAACTAGAATCAGGAAGAAATGTGTTGTGGCCGAATTATCGATTGAATGCACTCATTGCAAAGGATGGGTCCACGTGGTTACCGGTCAATAAACAAATAGTGGAAGCAAAACAGTGCAACACAATGATCTAGGCAGTCCTAATGAGAGAAACACCTGAACTGCCTATTGGATCTGTCCAAATCTACAAAGTCAATTGATGGAGCTGAGAGTATGTAAACAACGCATGTCGAAATCTGTGGATAACGCTGGACAACTTGTTCACAAAGACCAAGAAACCCGGATATTGGAAAACAGGACAGGTGGAAAACAACCTAAAAGGAGTATAGCTGAGTTTTCATCATACCATACTAACCTTCCCAAATGCTTAGTTTTTACGGCTGCTGCCGTGTGGGTTAAATCCGGTTGCTCCACGAAAAGGAACGAATTTAAATAGTGGTACAGGTGACGAGCGTAGCTCAACTCCAGTGTAGACCTGAAAAAGGAAGCAGTAAGGTGGTTAACGCAGTTAAGCGGCGTTAACCCATATGTTCAAAAGCATTACAAGTATGGTACAAGTAGAAGACGAATCGTCCAAAGTGTGCCAAAGCTGTCTACGAATCTCCACAGTGCAGTAGTATGCAATTGTGAAACATGGTCACCATACTCACAAGATAAAAGGATAATGTGTCAACGATCATCTGTGATAATTAAGTGCATTGAGCGGTTTCTGACAACGCGTATCGCTCTGCAGCTTGCATCGACGAAGTCCGCTCCGGTTAATAGAAGGTAGATTCACAAAGAATGAGCTTGAAGCGAAGTGTACATCGTCGGTAAAATGCTACAGGAGATACTGACAAAGATCCATCACACTACGGCCATATAGGGACCCGAATCAATCGCAAAATCGACCAAGTGTGAATCCAGCCACATGCTACTTCCAGCCCACACAATCGAACATTAGGCAACCATAAAATCAAGCAGTGCGCGTATCGGAAGGAA
This sequence comes from Opisthorchis viverrini, assembly GCF_000715545.1. Lineage (NCBI taxonomy): Eukaryota > Metazoa > Platyhelminthes > Trematoda > Opisthorchiida > Opisthorchiidae > Opisthorchis > Opisthorchis viverrini. The sequence continues at coordinate 276,601 of NW_008752029.1, read as the reverse complement.
ACCAAACACTGAACTATGTCATCAACACTGTTATTCTTCACAAACGAATTATGCAAACCGACAATCTAACGGAATGTTGAATTTGAACCAGATAGTTTTACTGCACCGTGGAGAAAGAGGATTAAAATGTACGGCAAGAAAGTGTGATTCTATGATCCACAACACTGTTACTCTTCACAAACGAATTATCCAAACCGACAATCTAATGGAATGTTGAATATGAACCAGGTAGTTTTACTGCACCGTGGAGAAAGAGGGTTAAAATATACGGCAAGAAAGTGTGATTCTATGATCCACTCATCCATCGCGACCTTTCCGTCCCCGAATCCCGTTAAGTGAATTACGCAAGATGGGGGTCCCCATATTGAGGTGATTATCATACGATTCTGAAGACCACTTAAGACCGGAGCTCCTACATGTGTCACAAGACCTCACTGCAAGCCCTCTGCTAGCTAAAAATAATAATAAATAGTCTTTCGGCTGTCACACCATTTCGGTGCCCAGCTGCAATGCCATCGGAAGGAAGCACGAGGGCTGAGATAATGGCAGATTGCTCAAGCCGAGGGACAGGGGCAGTCGAGATGCATAGGTTGGGTTCGAACCACGAACCTTCTGGTGACGCCTTAAGCACTGAGTTATCTCAAACACATGTCGATGACTACAGACGTATACACATTGTACGTATTCTCCCATGATACACTCCTAGGATTCTAAGAAATACTGCCTCACAAAGCGGGACCCTGTTGGTTTATCGTTATCAGTGAAATCTAGGGAGAACTTTAACTTATCCTTAAAAAGGGAAGAGAACGTAAGTCGAGATGCGTTGGGTTCGAACCACGAACCTTCTGGTGACGCCTTAAGCACTGAGTTATCTCAAACACATGTCGATGACTACAGACGTATACACATTGTACGTATTCTCCCATGATACACTCCTAGGATTCTAAGAAATACTGCCTCACAAAGCGGGACCCTGTTGGTTTATCGTTATCAGTGAAATCTAGGGAGAACTTTAACTTATCCTTAAAAAGGGAAGAGAACGTAAACTTTGTCGGATTCATAACTTATTTCCGCCAGGCGTTTCGTAGAGAGTTTGATTTGATGGCCAAAATAATACATAAAACCATGATCGGGTATGCGGTGATCTTAGCAGGATGAATCTTCATCTACTTGTTCTAGTGCCAACACAATAGTTTATCTGCATCGAAACCTACCCTCCTTTATAGGACTCTGTATGTTATTAAAAGTAATGGTGAGTAGCCGAAGGCTTTTTACTTGATTGACCCTACATTTTGCGGCACCTTTGTGACTGTCCATTTGCGTTTCAATTAAGGCCGTCTGACATAACCGACAAGTAAAGACACTTTCGAGTGTGAAAAACTTTCTTTTATGTGAATAGGTTATTTTTCAGGTTGAAATATGCAACAACACCAATCAAAAGTTAAAAAAAAGCCAAACTCACTGAACCAAACGACCATCGTAGAAGAAACTGACGTGCCGAATGGAACGAAATGCATATCTGATGCGGTTTACAAGACCCTGAACTCGAGCGAAATCGGCCGGATCAGTAGCTGTAAACTGGATCCCATTGAAACAATCCAACAAATCACAATGCTCGAACAGCATGGTTCGGAGATACTGTAGGCAGAATAACCCGAATGTCATCATTCTGAGCAAACGAGCGGTTAGTTACCCTTGAGAAAAAGTGATCCAAGCGTTGTTTCAAAATGTCCAAACCTTCTGTGTCAAGAAGAGCTGGTATCTTCCCATTGAATAGCTAGAAAATAACAAAGTGAGACAAAAGGATCCCAACCTCGAATGTTTCACATGCTGTTGACAAAACGGTGCTTAATACTTGATCATTGACGTGGCAGTCACCATCGATGTGATATGCGTGATCCTGGGTTAGTTTGGCCTTTGGTGGTAACATTACACTCTGAGACAAAAAGCTGTGATAGGGGGGGGGGTGGCCAAGAAACAAACCATAACAGCCCAAATGTCATTGGTCAGTGGGTGGAAGTATCGTCTGGTTGAGGAGGTTTGTAGTGTTTGGCATGCGGAATCGAAAAACCTGAGAAACAGAGTGAAACAGAAAGGAAGCACGTACCGAGTGAATGACATTACAGCTTCACATAGGCCAAGTGACTTTAGTCGCTCGTTCATTGACGTGTTGTGAGGGAAAAAGTACAGTAGCTTTTTGTGTTCCTGAAATACGGTGCAGATGAAAAAAAACTCTTTATGAAAGTATAGGACCGAAATTCATCAGTACGAACGGTGGTTTCAGTATTCATTTCAAAAACACTACGTCAAAACGATACCTAATGGTATGAAATGTTGGACAGGTAACAGGTAGACTAAATCCTTCGCGACGCGGAAAATGTGAGAAAACAATCATTTAAGACAGAATTTAGGACATGGGGACATGCTGGAAAAGCAGCGGTAAAGTGTAAATTGACGATCAATTGTAAACCCGTTTCACGTTACCACATCCTCAAAAGTCATCTGTTCGGTGCCCTAAGTGCTAACAACTAGATCAACAACTAAGAAGCAACACCCGGGAGGGTAAAAAAAAACTACCACTGAAGATAGGATTAGTAACAACCCACTTCTATCTGTCATCTGCCTGCACGACCACCCATCCGTGTGTATCTGTGTGTCTGTCGATCTCTCTAACTAACACTTTCGACAACAACTCATGTTTGAGAAACTAATTCAGTACACCACCACTACCATATCGGCCAAAAGGTAACGAGGCGCGATTAATCACGTACTAAAATACGAGCACCGACGGGTAAGTGTTTTGCAAGGAAATATTGAGAAACTCCCAAAGGGACTCTTATGGAATGTTCGTAATAGTGAGCCCCCCCCCCCCCAAGAGAGATCACCTATCATTAGTAAGTACAAAATCCATTTTCAGGGGGTTCTGTAATAGTGAGCCCCCCCCCGTCGAAGAGAGATCACCTATCATTAGTAAGTACAAAATCCATTTTCAGGGGGTTCTGGTTCCTGGAATCAGAACAAAATCTGCAACTGTGACATGCTGGATGAGCTTGACTGCTGCAATTATCTGCGGGCAGTGGTGGCTGGAATTCCGTTTTAAAATGTGCAGACATTGCAGAAAGGCTGAAGGTGGGCAGTCAGACGAAGGGCAATGAGCTCCGTACTACGTTTCACCGTGATACAAGACAGTTCGGAGGTAAAGTCATACTATTCTTTGCAATAGGGGTGTGAGCACCGTAAGGTGTTTTCTCCTGACGGCCAGCGTGTCCATATTTGTGGAAGCAGTGATTCTACTTTCCCCAGAGGAAGGATGGCCCTGAAAATTGCGCACTATGGTCGCCCAACGGTTGACCATGACCACTTGTGGTTTGGGTCTACTTTCCCCAGAGGAAGGATGGCCCTGAAAATTGCGCACTATGGTCGCCCAACGGTTGACCATGACCACTTGTGGTTTGGGAAATACGGTCGAAATAAAAATGAAACTCAACAAGAGCCCGATAAATCTAAGGGAAGTAAGATTAGGAGTGCGACATGTTTTCCTGTACCCTGGACCCAGGGGCCATGGTCATCCTCCCACAGCCAAGCGGGTCTTACTGTTGAGATATTGATACCGAGTAAGGAACATATATCACCCCCAGACTTCTGGAATAAATCTACGGGTTAGATGTCGAAACGAAACCCTACACCCTCCCATTACCTTTTGCGCCAAAAATTATGAGCCGAAGCCTCAATGATGGGTGTCTATGATAAATCCCTTTCCTCAAGATGCGCAACGAGGAATTATTGTTTCGTCCTCGCAGGTCTTCGCTCACCAGCCCTTGTCCACATGCCCTCCGAACCCTTCAAGTAACTCAATTCAACCGATCAACCAACCAGCCCACTAACCATTGCTTTTTGTCAACTCTCTCGCCTAGCGAAATAGACCGAAGTAATTATTTACCCAATTCAAAAGACCTGGTACACACGGAGTTTTCACTGTCAAGAATTCAGTTTGGTCTTCAGGTCAAAGACAGAGTATGCGCTGTGATAGTTCAATCCATATCGCCTTGAAGATCAGAAACGTGGCCTCTAAGCGTAAAGTATGCATGACTATGAGTATGTAAGACCATGTATGTAAGACTATGTAAGACTATGAGTTTGAATGTCGGTGCCTTCGAAGTATCAGCCGTGTCTTGCGCTGACACTGCAGTAAGAAAGTCGAGGCATGCCGGATGGTTTTGGAAAGAAACACTCTCACGATGGGGAAGCAAATCAAGCTTCATAAGTTGTGCTTTTTAAGAAATTCACTTTGCAAGTCTGTCAGGGCGCGCCCAGACAGAAGAAAAAGCACATGTGCAGAGTGACGCATCCCCAAGGTCACCATCGGTTCGACACGTTCGAAAATTAGGTGAGTTGGCGGCTCTCACCAAACGGTTTAGCAACACACGACCAGCGTAGTGGGCCTGAGAATATTCACGACCGGAACACCACCATTGGCTGTACGGAGCGAACAAGTGAGCGACCATATTTGGTCAATTAGTCCTCCTATATATATTTACGCAGACGCTCGGTATGTTTGGTCCTGGCAATACAGTCGTGTCCCCAGTTCTCTGTCTTCTCTCTATCGCGTAGTCTGGCAGGCTCAGTGCAGGCGTAACCAATAGCTCGGCCACCACTACAATACAACACTGGCAGACGGGTGTTCACAATGGCAATTTCATTTGAACAGATGCAGTCTCTCCTCAGACAGCAGCAGCAACAGTTTGACCTGGCGCAGTTGAATCTCATCGAGACACTTACTGAGAAATTGTCACTACAGAAGCCGATTAGCCAGACCATTGAGCCGTCCACTTCAGTGATCGACACGATGCTCAACGCGATCCCTGAGTTCCAGTTCGATCCGATCTCACGCAATACTTTTGATTCTTGGTTCAACAAGCATGAAGAATGTTTCAGATTGGATCTGGGAAGCAGAGAAGATTCTTAGAGAGCAAGATAGTTGGTCGGGAAAATTGGAGTGGCCGAACATGAACGCTTTACGAATTATATTTTGCAACGAAAACCAAGTGACCTCCTGGCTTTCGATGAAACCGTTGCTGTTTTATCGTCAATCTTCAAGGAACAGGCTTCCTTGTTCAGCCGTCGATTTCACTGTATGAATTTGAGCAAGAATGCTTCTGAAGACTGGGTTACATACGCGGGCAAAGTCAACAAGGAGTGTGAACGTTTCAACCTCCGAAGCATGACAGAGGATGAGTTCAAATGTCTTATATTTGTGTGCGGGTTGACGTCTCCTGAAGACGCAGACAGAAGAACAAGAATCTTCAGCAAGATTGAGCAGAACCCAGACGTCACATTACACAATATTACGTCGGAATGCCAGTGCCTGATGAATCTGAAGCGTGATACTGTCATGATACAAGAAAGTGACCCCAGCAATGCTGTTCATGCGATTCAGAAGCATACTGTCCGTCAGGGTGACAAGAAACCACCTTCGGCATGCTGGAAATGTGGTGAGTGGCATTTCGTCAATTTCTGTCCGTTCAGAAGACACCGCTGCAACAGGTGCTCCCCTACTGGACACAAAGGAGATCGGTGTCATGGCAAAAAAAGGCAAGCACCCAAGAAGCATTTTCCACCCAGAACTCCCCACTCCGAACTTCCTAAGGCTCGTGTTGTTCTGTCCGCTCATCAACGCCCACACGTAAACAGGAGGAAATACGTATCAGTGCGTATTAACAGCACACCTGTTCGTCTCCAGCTGGACACGGCATCAGCCATTACGATCATTTCAAAAAGAACTTGGAAATTTACTGGCAGACATCCGGAAGTTGACTGAAACTCTCTGGTGAGTTCAAATGTTCCATGACTCTTGATGGTATCAATGTAAGTGGCATTTGTCATGTGTCCGATCGTCCTGGATTGGATTTGTTAGGATTAGATTGGATTGACAAGCTAAACCTTTCGGACAGGCCACTGAATACCATCTGTTACAAGACACAGGCGACGAAAGCAAACATATTCAAGAAGCTGCCTGACTCGTTTTGGAAGAGGAACTCATAAGGTCGCAGCCCGTACACTAAGTGCTTGTCAAACCACCCTCAATCAAATGGCCAAGCCGAGAGATTTGTGGATACTTTTAAACGAGCACTGTTGAAATCTCGAGGGTAGGGACCAACGTATGACCTATCTCCAAAAGGGGGAAATGTCAAGGCACGCCCAGACAGAAGAAAAAGCACATGTGCAGAGTGACGCTCCCCAAGGTTCACCATCGGTTCGACACGTTCGAAAATTAGGTGAGTTGGCGGCTCTCACCAAACGGTTTAGCAACACACGACCAGCGTAGTGGGCCTGAGAATATTCACGACCGGAACACCACCATTGGCTGTACGGAGCGAACAAGTGAGCGACCATATTTGGTCAATTAGTCCTCCTATATATATTTACGCAGACGCTCGGTATGTTTGGTCCTGGCAATACAGTCGTGTCCCCAGTTCTCTGTCTTCTCTCTATCGCGTAGTCTGGCAGGCTCAGTGCAGGCGTAACCAATAGCTCGGCCACCGCACAACCCAACAAAGTCAGAGGGTCATTTACCTCGTCCCCATGCTGAGTTGAAGTGACCAATGGATGGGCAGTCCATCACCTGGCGTTAAAGTTTGGAAGCCCTAGTCAGTAAACTCTATCGGGCTGGCAACTGTCACCTCCTTTAGTGGGGATCAAGTGACTCAACCCACCAACGCCTAACGACACTGCCGGACATGATCCAATCACAGTGAAAGGCAATGATGAAACACAGCTGTCGTATTCGATAACTGGCTGCCTGGTATCCAGCTTCTCTGAACAATTAGACCGATTCAGTACAAACCAAATAATTATCCCATCGACTTTAGTGCCTGGAGATATTATCCTTGCTCTCCCATTTTCAGGTGACAGAAACTAGAGCAGGTAGAACCAACGTATCTTTGGAACATGGTTTATAACTGATAAGCTGAGCTGAACTGACTTCTAAGTGGATTACTCTGTGCACATCAACCTGGTGCCGAAACCCCAAAAGTCGGAGATGGCGTTCACATATAGAACTTTTAGGAAGGGAGCTATTATACACTAATATATTCAGGTATTAAATGTATTAAAGTGAGTGTACCCGAGTTTCGTTTTGGAGTTGGAGGTCATCAGAAGGACTGTGCCACTATCCCTTACAAACCTTATTCAACATACATCTGTATATTAGGAGCATTTGATCCGTCAGAAACCGACAGCAAACCCGTCATTGAAATCGTTAATATATGCCCTACAGAGTTTCCAGCCACGTACAACAGAATTAACTCGCATCCCAGCCAGCAGCGAAAGGACCACAGAGTACATGGATTAATAGCAACCGTTTGTGTCGCACTCTGTAACCTGTTCCAGTGAACCAGTTGTTAACAAAGATTTGGAGTAAAAATCAGAAGTTTCCTTGATGGATAGTACGTATGGACCAAACTACTACTTAGATGGAACCTAAAATCTATTATTGCAATCTAATCACCACCAATAACAGAATCAAGGGGATAAGTCAGCGATTTGCCTGGTAACACTGAACTAATCTCGAATCAAAGCGTTAGACTGTGGTGTCCTCCAAAACACGGCTGCCATACATACAACCTGGGGCAGAAGGGCTGTGATACAACCAAATCGTGCAGGATTTGAAAGGAGTGACAGAAAATCCAAGATTGCAGTGATATCGAAGTCTCCCTCAAAAATTCACAGGACCTTTCACTACCAACACCAACTTATACTGAGGCTGCTTGAGGAATGGATGCGTTCGGTGCGAATTACCGAATTTCAATCAAAATCTGGGTTAACCTCGGCGGCAGTCAGATTGGCCTCGATTGCAATCACCAGTCAAAAACGCCGGTATATGTTCTCCTACTTGTCGATGCTCTGGCGTTTAGGAGATACCACTTCCATTGCATTATCAAGTCTAGTTTTGGTTCTATGCTGTTTGAAACTCAACTTATCGTCCATCATCCAAGTTTAACATGAAGTCTTCTTGGGTGGTGAATACGCACATTCGAGACACATGTTGAGTTGGAAGCTGCAGAGCTGATTGGTTGTAAACTATGCTGGTAACTCTAACCTGTAGAATCTACGAAAAAATCTGGTCAAATTATCTAAAGGGTCGGTCTTAGCATCTTTGTCCACGGCTACAACCAGAACAGGGATAACGCCAGATCACAGTTGATCATACAATTTAAGTTTGCCTCCTAAAGTGGCAAAGTCGGCGCACATATGGAGCTCAGCGAGATCCCGAGGGGACGTCCTCTGAGTCGAATGATGACAGTTGTTGACATGGACACCCATGAGATGACGATATCATTAGTGTTTTGACCGAGTGTGAAAAAAAACTGAGTTGGATGCAGTCATCCTACTGCAATAAATACAAATGGTTTGTGCTGGACACCCTAATAAGCTTAGGTCCATAGGCGGGTAGACAAAGATTGGAGGCACGCAATGTTGACGTGATGTTTGTGTAGAACCTATGTGATAATAAGTAGGTCGGCAAGATCAAGAAGGTTTCTCACATTTCAACAACCGGAGCAGATGCTTCTGGAATAAATAAATGATTTTGATTCAAATAAAATTTATCTAACACAGCAGTACGAACTTATTAGCTATAGATAGAGGGCCTGCTGACTACTTGTTTTGGAATTAAAAAAACATTTTGGGTGTCATTGCTTAAGCAACGTTTGTGAAAGAAAGTAGGTACATCGAAATAGAAAATGTGAGCTCTACAATGGAAGGCAAAGCCATAGGAAACAAATATCACAAAAAAAAACTTACGTCTCCTTCTCTCTGGCACAGATGCGGGTAGTAGATGAAAAGCTCAGAAAGCCTGAGGCGATCAATTGTGAACATTTGGATAAACCTCCGGAAAAATAAAAGAGCAAGTCAAATTAAAATGACTCAATCCCAAGAACAGTATTGTATGCTGAATCTATCTGACACCGAGTAGAACGTGCAAACGAAGTGCGATCAACATCGGGAACTGAATTCTGTTCCAATGTGTAGCGCACGATGATACTTCAGCCTGCAAACAGATAAAGTGAAGCCGATAGACAGGCAGACAGGAGAGAAAAGCTGACCTAAAATAAATGTGGAAGTGGTCCTCCAGGAGATTCCGTGCGAAAAACGATGCGGCCACATCAAAGTAGAGTTATAAATAGAGAAGTCGACTACAGACGGAAGCAACTGAAAACTAGCCTCCAGAAGAGTGGACACCATATCGCAGCGCTTGTCGGCAAAAGTGAAGGCCTCTTAACGTTCATTCTTCAACATTAGAGAAGGAACACTGCAGCTAGCGAAGTGTGATCAGAGCCCTTAACATGTTGACACAAAAAAGGCGAGAACTCATCATATGTAGGTCAAGGACTAAAAGGAGCAGTGCGATAAGATTGAGAACTTTTCCAACTAAAACAGGTGCTGCGCGCTGTGAAAGCGCTAACTCACCATCCATGATATGAGAACTGGTTGGTGTGAAATTGGAGGTTCTGAGAGAACTCGTACATTTGACTTAGTGTCATCACTGACATAATATAGGAGAGATGTTTATCTGTAGACTATGCAGGTAGGCTGATATTCAAAAATTCGAAATACCACAGAACGCGGCGGAATACATATATATATATATATATATATATATATATATATATATATATATACGTTAAAAATGTTCGGCGATCCGTAGTCAGTTGTATAAATGAACTACGAGGGCAGCGTCGATGAAAGTGGAGTTGGGTTGAAGAATGCTTACGCTTCATTGAACGGCCGTAAAATACATGTACCTGAGGTTCTCTACAGCGACCGTGCAGCTGGACTACAAAAGGCGAGAGCCCAGTGGACACGCAGACAAAATGGTTTTGATGTTCAGTTTACACTCAAAAGAGTAAGCGTCAAGAAGTAAACAATGGAACGATATCCTTTTAGGCTCCTGACAGAACGGTTAAGTACACGGGAATTCGTTAGCAACATGATACGAAATATTGGTCAAACCGTTCAGGTGTGGCACATCTTTCTTGAATAGTTTCCGCGCCTGCAGTGCGGAGCATGAAGGGTAAGGTACTGCCTAGTCAAATCGGTTCGAACAATCGACCGATCAGCAAATTGACACTAATGACAACTACTACCGACGGTGTTAGCTTCCGAAACTCTCGAAATAAGAGCAAATGGTGTCAACTGTGCTGATAATATCGGAATGCGATGTTCCAGCGGACACATGAAAGCGGACTCATCAACATTCTTCTAGTTCCTTGGGTCCACAACAACAAATTACCAAACAGGACACCCAGTAAAACGTATCGAGTTGTCACCGTTCAGCTTGTCATACCAAAAAGCGTGTTCCCTGTGCACCTATTCATTCTCATTTATGTCCCTACGTGTCCAACCAATGTTCAGCTTCACTGAGTTGAGCGCCTTACTCCTATCACTTTCGTGAAGTGTTAATACCATGTAACTGTTTTCCGAAGCAACGAACAGCAGGCAGTACTTCCTCTCTACCAAAACACTGATTTTCATAGTTCAAACTGCTTGGCTCCAGATTAGAGCCAAAAACATAGACAGAACCAAACAAGTTCTCATCATGTATCATCTCAAGGTGACACATGAAGTTACACAACAGAGACGATGGCACCAACTCCCCGTGTGTTCCAGGAAATATAGTCTGCGGTGCACGATTTCCCATATCTATCTTTCACTGCGAGAAAGCCCGTCACGAAGAGACTGTACCTTACCGTGGTGTGGTAGTTTGTGTACCTCGTCGACCCATTGAGCTATACTGGGGGGTGTCCGCATGGTGCTCACAGAGTCTCTCATACCAGGTTGGTCCATGGGTAGAGGTCCGACGAACGTAGTCTCCTGGCCCTCCAAGTTGGGCGTTGGAACATGTATGGTGACGTGTTCCCGACCTAAAGCTGCCACCTTGACGTGGTGGCCGGGCTTCAGTGCTGCAATGATCCCGCGGGCTACATTGGCTGGAACTTCGTTCCACAAGGTACAACCATGCCAGGAAAGCCAAAGGGGAGGAGCCAGACCAAGAGCAGCGAGACCCCGCACTACGAGCAATCGTGGCACGGGGCGGCCTGGGGGTAAAGTCGTAGTGTCCTCTGCGACAGGAGTGTGAAGGCAGTAAGGTGTTTCCCCCAGGCGACCAGCATGTCCATATT
>NW_008752029.1:261427-261846 GCF_000715545.1 Opisthorchis viverrini | reverse complement strand
CCCCGAGACGGGCCACATCAATGGCTAGAGACATTGTCAGATATGGCCCAGTCGCGCCCTCAATGGCGCTCGTGCATCCAAGCTATTGCCTTCAATGCATAGCTCCTTGGCCAACCCCCCCCCCCCTTGACAGCCCACTGTACCTATCCCCCCCCCAAAAAAAAAGAAAACATCGGTGAACGAAACTGCGGCAGCTACAACCACTGTACGACGAGTACGCGGTTATTACAGCTGACAATGATGATGATGATGATGACGGTGACGTGTTCCGTAAAAAATGGTAATGTACTTGCATTTCCAGCCATCTAGGTGTGGGCGCCCTGGCAGTATCCCAGCCCTTGTACAACCATGACATATACAAATAACAATATTCTCGTGCCACATTGGCCTTCGCGTGTTGACATCAGCCGGGTCGCCTT
>NW_008752029.1:254542-257606 GCF_000715545.1 Opisthorchis viverrini | reverse complement strand
GTGGCTGGTTGTGGATGGCGTCAACGTGTAACAAGGTGATTAGAAAACAGGTATTTGGTTTTGCTGCAGGCACCTCAATCCGGGGAAACACTCAAAGCACTCAATAACGCCACCATACCCGACCGTTACCCCATCCCATGGTCATGTGCTACGCATGCCGAAACACCATCTACCGAGACAAGTGTTGTTCTCCGTGCCTCCTTCAGGATGGCGCAAATCGCGAGGTGGACAGCATATGACTTGGCAGAAAGGCGTCAAAGAGATCACGAAGAGTTTGGGTGCCGTTGGTGTTGTGCGACTTCCAGGATTGGGTTCCCGTGACCCCGTCTGTGCTTGGCTGGAGACGTTGCAAGAAATGGCGGCTAATCGACGTCAGTGGCGTTCGTGCTGTCAGTTTCTTTCCAGAATGTCTGATTGAGCGGTTAGAGATGTAGGCACCTCAGTATGCTTGGTGGTGTCATGCAGCCGATGATGATGACGTCAGCGAAAGTTCCAAAGATTAGGGTGGATCTCTGATATCCGGCGAAGGGAAACCTTTGGGCTATTGGGCATCATAATCTAACAAGAACTTTGTTGACCACTTACGACCTCCAATCTGGAATGTCAATGTTCATTAGAAAGGTGAAGTGTGATTATGGAACCCCTTTAACCTCAGAAGTGTCCGAGTTTACATCTCCACTCAAGCGTCATACTATTTCTGTTACTGATGGTCTTTCATCTGCTGTCATTAGGGATGTTGGTCAATTCATCAGCAGGTCTCTGGCAAGCCTATTTGCGTCCATCCAGGAGTAAAGGACACTCCAGGCAACGGATGAGTATATAATAATATCCATTTCCAAAAAAGGGTTCCCGCAGTGAATGTAATAACCACAGAGATGTCAATTTGACGCCGGTTGTAACAAGGCTTCTGGCGTCATTGGTTTGTTGTCAACTTCGAAAATCGAAACCTTGACCCGTGCGCATGAAGAGGGATCTCCACTAGCTAGACGCAATGCCGAGCGCATCTTCACACATCGTTAGGTGTAAGAACAACGCCACATGCACAAACAACCCACAATCTTGGTATTCCCTCACCTCAAGAGTGCGTTCGATTGTCGATAGATCAGTTCTGTTAACCGCTTGTTCAACAGATTTAACGTCAGCTAGCGTATATCCCAGGGCTCTGGGATAGCCTTAGTTTTCGAACATAATCCCGTTCTCCCACATGCTTCTGGTGATGCAAACGTATGGTGAGCTCCGTGAAAGCTTCCTTACTAAGAGAGTCTTCAGGTGACGGTTTTGATTTTCCCCAGTCTTGTTCAGTTTCGGCATTGAAAAAGTGATTGAATGAGCACTGGGAGCCCTTCAAAGCCCGGGTGTTCATGATGTTGCTGCGGTGAAAAGATGTCACCCACATCGCCAAAGACGAAGGTTGAGCAAAAGTCCCGCTGAACAAACTGACCAACAACATACCTTCCTTCGACATACGGCACGCGCCTTCAAAGTTCAACGTCAGCCGTTAGAGTTTACAGTCTTTGAAAATGCCCCTTACGGTTTAGGGAGGAGCACTGCCGGCTGTGACAAAGCGTAAATGTCTTAGTAACTTTATTAGCTCTGACGGCCATCGGACACTCCCAGAAATGTCTGAGGCGGCCAGTGCACGAAGCCGTTTTGTCGCGCGAACAATATTGCAATTCCTGTCAGTCCTTCGCCCTATGTTCCACCTACAATGTCATATAAAGAGCATAAAAGCTACTTACAACCGTTCACGGAGACAGTGGAAAGTTAATACCGGCGAATTCATGGGATTAGCACAGAAGTCTCTACAGAACCACGTCAAGAATTTTTGCCAAGGGACCGGAAGCGTCGAGCTAAGGGCGCGCGGCCCTGATTGGTCGAAATCCTGACCGATCAGGTAATGCGTGCACTCTCCGCACAGCCAGCCCCAAGCACCACTGTGATATTCTGATATTTCCGCAGATTGGTATTCGCAAATTGGAATCGATTACTTGAAAACCACAAGGTACTCAGGGCCAGCACTCTATGATCAAGAATGTCTGTTCTATAGAGGAGAATGTCGGTAGCTCAGGTAGCGTAGATGGTCGTTGGCTTGTTCGCTGAGCTGGGCAATTTGGTTGCAAACGTTTCATCACCAATCGAGGTGACATCATCAGTGCGTAGTTGTGCGAAGCGGTGGGTTAGTGGTTGTGCGTTCAGTAGTGTTACGTGTGTGTTGATATACGTGCTGGTAGCCGGGGATGACATTTGACCGCGATTAGTTATTCTGTCGGGCAGTTCCATTGGTTGTTCTTTTTATCCCGTGTCCTCATTCGCCGATGCCCACGTGACTTTTGAACAAGGCATCCCTCGCCGTCGTAGTCTAGTCGATGTTGGAGTGACCTTTGTCCTTCCGAGTTCCGGTTGTGACCTTTATTGATTTGACTCCGAGGAGTTCCTTGTTTCTTCGTTTGTGAATCCATTGTTCGGTCCTCCTTGAGTGTTTCGGTTGCGATGTTGATCTCTCGCGCGTAGAGGTGCGTAAATTGGATCCAGTTCGATGCCCCGGTTTATTGAACCTGTCGTGGAATACCATGCTTCCAGAGGTTCTCTTTCGTGTCGCGTGTCTCCGTATGCCAAAATTTTTTTCACGTTTTCCAGATTGAATTTATGGCTTTCCTGGTCCTCGTGTATAGATATCAAGGAGAGGGGGTCATGCCTCCTGACAGCCGCATTGTGTTCCTTTATTCGTGTACATACTTTTCTCCCAGTTTGTCCAACGTAGAATTTGTTGCAGTCGATTTGGTATATCACATTGTTCCTCTTGGTTTTGTCCTGGTTGCCCTTCGGTCTAGAGATTAATTTCCTTAGAGTAGCACTCGGTTTGTGGGCCACGAAGGTTCCTTTTTGCGCCAATAATCTGGTTGCGAGTTCTGATATATTCTTGATGTAAGGTAGGACTACCCGTCTGGTGGCTTGTTCTTGCTGTGGCTGTTGTTGAGATGTCTTCTTCTTCTTCAAGCTTCTCTTGATAAAACTCCTTGGATATCCATTCTTCTGGAACATTCTGTATAGATGGTTTTCCTCC
>NW_008752029.1:156119-254461 GCF_000715545.1 Opisthorchis viverrini | reverse complement strand
TCGTAGTCCACGGATTTGAGGCCGGCAGCCATTCTCGTGGCGGCTCGCTGGACACGCTAATGAGGTTGACGTCTTTCGTGCGTCCTGAGTAGACAACTTGGTTGGCGTATTCCAAGAGCGGTCTGACGTAGGCCCCGTAGAGTATACGGAAATCCATGCGAGTAATACGGCAGAAGGTGCGTCGGATCATCCGTAAAATGGCGAATGCCTTTTGGGCCGATTTCTCACGGTGTAGTAAGAAGGACAAGTTTGAGGAGACCCAATTGCCTAAAACCTTTTTGGCATCTATCCTCATGATGTTTTCTGGTCTTTTTTCACCATGCATAACAAAGGCGTTCACTGAGTTTCCTCCAACTTATATATGGATGCACTTTTCGTCATTCAGAGGAAAGTGCCAGTCCAACGACCACTGCTTTGCAGCGTCTACATGCATTTGGAGGACACTGGCGTTGGAACTCCAGAATTTCAACTCGTCACCAAAAAGTAGATATGGAGTTGCGGGAGCATCTGGAAGGTCGTTGACGTGGATCAGAAACAGCACTGATCCCAGGACGGAGCCTTGAGGAACTCTATTGGAGACCAGCGCTGGAAAGGAGTAGGTCGAGCCCATTCTCACTCGGAATGATCTGTCTGATAGGAACGGCTTGATCCAGCAAAGGACTTTCCCTTGAATCCCGTAAAACTCGAGTTTGTGAAGCAGCGGGACGTGTGGGACCCTATCAAATGCATTTGAGAAGTCGAAAAATATGGCATCCGATATGAATTCTTTGTCCTTGGCTTGGGCGAAGCTGTCCATAAACACGAACATGTTTGTCACGCAAGAGCGGTATGGGAGAAAGCCGTGTTGAGCTGGAGATATCAGGTTGCTGGAAGTAAGGTAATATAGGAAAGCTCACTTCAGAATGTGTTCCATCACCTTGCACGGCACGCTGGTGAGGCTTATAGGCCTGTAGCTGCCAGGCGATAGTCGGTCACCAGTTTTGTGGATTGGCGTGACAGCCGCTTCCTTCCAAGCAGTGGAAAGCCTACCTTCGTCAAGTGACCGACGAAACACAAGGTTTAAATGATTTGCCAATGTGGAGACGTTTCCTTCAGGATCCCTCGGATGAAACTCGCCCTGCCCCAATGCGCAGAATGTGTTGATCTTGTGCAAGAGTTGACGAATGTCCACACCGTGAAGACTAAGTGGGTTAAAGGCTGTTCGTAGTTCCGCCTTGACAAGAGTGGATGTGACGAGAACGCTGGGTCTGAATGCAAACCTGCATAGTGCTCTTTGTAAACCTCAGATACCATTGTTGGGTCACTCGTGGGCTCTCTGTTTCTGTCCCTCAAGGAGAATCTGGATGGCTTGTTACTTCGGTGATGTCTCATGTATTTGAACAGTAGGTATTGGTTTTGTGGTATGCATAGGCGGTGAGGTAGTGGCCCCTCTTTATCCAACCCTGGCGCTCACTGTGCAAAGATACAGCCGTGCAGTTAGTCTATGGTTTTCTCTCCATGTGTATTACATCCTTTTTGCGTTCAACAGTTAGCCATTCGCTCATTTTCAATTCAGAATTGGGTTGATATATCAAAGAATGACCGTTTGGCCAATGAATTCATCTCAACTATTGCAGTAGTGGCCACCGAGTGCAATTTTTGATTTGTCAAGGATTGATACACAGGATTGATTATTTCGCCCGATTTTCCCCTTTCAGCTTCGTTCGCTTCGCCCGGTGATTGTCGTTTGCCCGAAAGGTACGGATTTATCAGTGCCGAGGCAGTAGAGTTGCCAGCGCAAGGATTTGTAGTGGACATTCCCATGTCCCCTCAACCGGCTTCACCTAATTTGTCTAGTACATGCGTGTTTACCAGATCCCGCGACTGACCTGCTATACAAGTCAGTTCCTGTCTAGTACGCATCGGAACGATTCATGTTTTATACACACGTCAAACTTTCCTGTATAAGGACAGAACACAATCAGACACACACACACCCACGCATCACTCGTGCGTCGAAACACAGACCGGCTCTACCCAACAAAAACCGCGGACAACTAGGAACATGTAGCAGTGAATCTGCCAAAAGAAACACGAATACCTGCGCCCAAACCAACTCGGTGGAACTATTGCAACTTCCATTCAGAATGATAAGCCTCATTTGGACATTCCCATTTTGGTACTGTATTCGACTCGATTAAGGTGTTGTAAGCTCATGCTCTTAAAACAAATTTCATTAATGTCGCTTTCTAGCCCTCTGATTTATCAAGTGGCTTTTGTTGTTAACAATAGAGAACACTAATAGATTCGCATAAAAACGTCTAATAGTACTTCGAACTGGGCATAAGTTGAAACGCGGGCAAATTCAGAGGGAGGTTACTCTACGTAGCAAAACCCCAAACTGAGGAGAAGGTTCCCTAATTAAAGTATCTGCTCTGGGCTTGAAAGTTAACCATGTCCTCGTCATGTGTTAGCTGGTCCACTGGTGAAAAACCTGCCGGCAAACCATGTTCAAAAGGGGCAAGGATACTCCAATGAAGGTGGTCAAGCCTCACGGGACGCGGTTCATGATCCATCGATTCAAGGCCTGAAACCACTTTCGCAGCAGCTTGGTTGCATGCCCAACATCTTGGATGGCATATTTAAAAAACGGTTTGGCATAGGCCCCATCGAGTATTTGGAAGTCCGTGCGAGTAGTACGGGAGAAGGCGCATCGAAAATTTGGTAAAACGGCGAATGACTTCTGAGCCAGTTCTCATGTTACAGTTATAAGGACGCCTTTGGAGATAGCCAAATAACTAAATTCCTTTTGGCATCCATCCTCGTGGTATCTTCTGGTCCATCCTCAACATGCGTGACAGAGGCGTACGGTGGGTACCCTCCGAATGACATATGAATAGACTTTTCATCGTTCACAGGAAATTGCCGGTTAAAGAACGTAAACGAGAGAATAACATTGGTCTCCCGTGGAAGCCAAATTGATTTTCAATCGATTATAATGGTCCCAATGTGTCCAATTTGGGTTCAGTTGGAACACAATTTTGACGGAATCTCGAGGACCAGTTCTACCTGATGAGATTTATCGAGGGTGAAACCGACCGTGGGCTGTCGAAGTGTTTTCGGCAACATTGTGAATAGTTTCTTATGTGAAGACGCAGATTAGTTCACTGAATTATTGCTATAAGGCAGGCGGCTGATGACCTGGGAATAATACTGAGCATTTCAGCGGCGATTGTCGAGCAGCTTTGTGCTTCAACGACGTTAAGTCTAACGGCTGATTTATATTGCGTTACTTTGTGTATCTGATGCTTACCGAGTATCGTGCCTAGAGAAATACGAGAATACGTGGATTGTACCATAACCCATTACCGAAATGAGAGATTGGAAATACTGGCTCTTACACACACCACATGAGCAACCACATGGTTGCTCAACGTCTGGTTTCGATGCAATGCCATCAACCAAACAGACCGAGTCATCAGTCACTTGCGTCGAGTCTTGAGCAGCGCGATGATCCGCCAAATTACTACAATCGTCCTTCAAGCACCCTTGTGGGCCTCCCCAAATGCCGTAAAATAACGACTATAGCGTCACCAATCTTTCAACCAACATATCCGAATACATAGCGCCTCAACTGTAAGACTGAATACCAGGAAATATACAAATAGAATCTAAATTGAACACATCGAAACAAAATGATTCAGATTACGGTAATTTCATTCTTGGGCATACATGGGGCAAACCGCAAAATTTTACGCAGCAGTTTTTACCCGGCGCAAAGGGTTTGGAATGAGGCGCCTCCGCTGAATAAGTATGAAAGCAATCTCAAATTTAGGAGAAAATTTCGAATTCTACAGCCTACCCTTATGCTCACACTACATGTATCGCACAAACGCTTGAAAATTTCTCCCGCCCAATCTCCCTGAACTCAATCACGTAAATTCAAATGTCCCGCCCAATCCTGCCTTCTATTCGTTGACATTTTCTTATTATTTCGTCACCCCATCTTTATCCCATCCATAAAAACATTGCGTTGAACAAACTACGAACATGTTCTTAGTCCTAAAGTGAACCGTATTATCACTTGTTTAAATGAACATTCTGGGCACTTTTCGAACTGGTTTCTCACGCTTGATACTTGTCTCCGTGTTTGTCGTGGGTCTAATTGTCGGTCGATAACTGTCAAGGTTTGTTGTACATTAATTGATTTATTGATATTTTGCTATACAGTACAGCACATTTTGTCGGGATCACTTTCGTTTTGAAATCGGATCCATTCTTCGGTGCTCGTTGCTCGACTTATCGATTTTGTCGCATACACTGCATATTTCTATGAAAACTTGGTTTGAACAAAGAGAGGTTCAATATTTGGTTTAGGCATTTGATGCTATTTACTCTAACCCTCAATGTCTTAAAATGCCGCCACAGCTTTGCTTGAAATTTATTTAAAATTATCCAAGATCTACTACGAGCGCTGAGTTCGTATTTTGATATTTGCACATTGCTGGACATGCCTCTATCAAGTAGGTAAGAAATTTTATAAAAAAAATTGGCTGATCATTGTGTCCTCTTTTGTAGTGAATTCCGGAATATTCACATGGATTACACGATCAATAAGTACCCATTTCTGTCCGCGCACATAACAAAATAGCAACTGCTTGCGGCGTGTATAGAGAAAAAATTTCTATGACCGTTGCACGCGTCTCGATGGGAAACGCCAAAAAAATCCTCGCGCTTGGTCAGCACGTGCTGTTTTAATGAGTCATCTAGGGTCGTCATGGTAGTTGATGTTGGCCGAAGAGCCGTGACACATTAAGACCACCCTGGACCATATATATTGAGTCCATTGAGAGGACGGCGTGGTTGATTGCTGCCATTCAAATGATACAATAAGACAGTCTTGTCTACATTAGGAAGCCAAGTAGAAAATGGGTCGAAAAAAGTCTGCCAGAGGGCAGCATGTGATGAGTAAGACTGCGGCATGAAACAGCAGGCAGCTAATCGTGAGCAGATTCTCTGACTGCTTGATTGAGGTGATAGTGCGGAACTTCAAAACAGTGACATATTTTGCTGGAGACGATAGATATGCGGTTTGTGCGAACGGGTGTAAGTATATGTGATTATGGGGGGTATGCATCGTCTAAATTGTGCACAACTAAGGCAGCATGCAGGGACTAAAAATCGGACAAAATGTGTGATAGTCTGATGTTGCGTGTTTGGACGATGAGACGATAGACCTAGTACTTAGGTCTTAGGTACTTAGGTATTCCTTAATTAGGTACTTAGGATTGGTACTTAGGTATCCCTGTACGTTCAGCCGTTCCAAAAGCGCGCGGCTAAAGCCCCCAAGCTTGGGAGTTTGTTCACATAGAGGAACAGGCCATGAGTAACACACCACGGCAACCTGCAACCGGAATAGTCTTGCCTCTTGGTGTATTCGCAACTTCGAAAACCCGATAGTTCCAGGCAAACTGTTCTCTGTATACTCCCCGTGGGTGAGAGCTTTGCAGGCATTATTAACCAAGACGGAGTTGGTTTGAAAAATCCTTCGACTTTTCGAACCAGATTTTGACCAGGTTAACCACGGAAACTGGGTACGTTGATAAAGCTTGAAAAAAACCTAGAAACGAAAACTTAGGAACAAATGTTATTGTCATGCCAAAAGTCATCCGACACATAGTAACTCAGCATGTTTTATTTGATGTTCTTTGAACTGCTTTGGATGCTGCTCCACCGGAGTTGACATACTTAGTTCGAAATTTCGCCCGATGTTATGTGCTGCAGTCGATGGTGCAACTTCTTTGTTTTTTCCTCGATTCCCGTTCCACACACTGCAATGGTTTGAGATAAATTTACCCGAAGATGGTAGAAATATTACAAATCTACTCATAAGATTATCACAGAATTTTTCACCAGACCATACCTTACTTCACATTAAGGGTCGGGAAACGCTGAGAAGTGCGTGATCCATCCTGATCGACTGACATTCTGCCCAGTAAAGTCGATCCACAACTGGCCTGTGACGGTTATCCTTATCTGTTATTTTAATTTCCTTAAATCCGTTTTCTTTGAAGGAAAACTTCTGGGTTAAATAAAACACTTGCATCTTAAGTTGCTCGGAACAAATGAATTACAAGTTGCCGTAACCATCCGCTAATCTCCTCCAATTAATACTGCTTCGTAACCACTTGCCCGCATTCTATTTTGAACTTGGCATGGCACTGCTTGTGACACCTTGACTCTGACTTTAGAGCAGTATGCTGTCAAATTTGCCGCTCACCATATGGTAACGTGGTGAAATATTGGTAGCTTGGGTGAGTCTATTGGTTGTTGATAAGATGGCTGTTGATCTGTTCGCCGAACTTGGCAATTGGCTTGCAAACGTTTCGTCACCATACGAGGAGACATCATCAGTGCACAGTGCACCCAACTGCGCAATGATAATTTCTCCTCGTATGGTGACGAAACGTTTGCAAGCCATTTGCCAAGCTCGGCGGACAGAACAACAGCTCAATATATGCACACCCCAATTATTTTCGCCGAACATGTAGGGTTTTCGGAGTTGTGAACTTAAAGGGGAGTTAGGCTAATCCATTTACACTTTCCGGTGACGTTTTGCACATAGAATTTTGTTTAAGGGAGCGAAATTTCAAGATCAGGTTTTATCACTGATTCGCATTTTATTATCGGTTTTCGAGACAGTAAACAAGGAATCTCAGTTCAGTATATTTTGTCGTCCCTCGGTGTTCTATGAGAATATAAAAAACGCCTAAAGAATATCTGACGCAAGTTCCACCCTGGAATATTGGTTGTTAACGTTTGCCTTACGCTCCTCAGATTTAACAAATGCTATTATAGTGCAAAGCATATTTTGTTCGGGGAACTGGTCACAACCTATTTTCCCGTGGATCTCAATTTCCATTAGGTAAAACACTGTTGGACAACAGCATGAACTGTGCCATGGGGACGCGTTGGCCATCTCTATTGATGATCCTCTTTCCCAGATATTCATAACTAGCCTGTAGGTGAGACAGCGTTACGGGATAGCTGCGGGTATCATTCCCATTATGGATATGATGCTATGCAGGTGGTGACCGCCATAAAGCGGTCGCCATAATAACTGTAGCCGTTGACACCCACCTCGACTATTCATTATAACTGCTGCGTCCGACGCTGACTATTGGGCCTCTTTTATACATGGTAGCCTAATCCAGTGACCAACAACCCCTATATTCATAACTCCACGCGTTGTGACTCATCTCGAACACTAAATTTAACCACTAAGCCCGCGTTTGTGTATGACGCCGAATATGAGGCCTCACACACTCACAGCAACATAATCCAAAGGCCACAGACGGTCTTTCGTACACGCGATGCCGATTATCCTTGCTACCTGTGGTAAACACCACACCAGTATCCATGCGGGCCGGTAAAATCGAGGCCTCAACTACTTGTGAGAGCTTAATCTGATGGCCTGTCAAACCCATCGCTGTAATCGATGTCGCCCTACATGGCACTAATCGTACCTGCTAGTTCTGTGTCTATGTGCGGCGTTGATTAACCGGTAATCTAATCCAACCCAATCTGTCGTACTCGTAACTGTACGCGTTTTCACTTATCTTTGCTACCTATGACAAACACCGTGCCAGTATCTATGGAGACCGACGAATAGGGGGCATAACCTATGACCACATACCGTGTCTATTGGCAAACGACGGATTTCATACTCATAACTGTACGCAACATGGCCTACCTTCACCACCTTTTGAAACTGCTAGGCCAGTGCCTACATGCGACGCTAATAATTAGGCCTCAGCTATGCACAGTGTCCTAATTTCACTGCAAACGATGACCTGTCATACGTATAACTGTGAGCGGCCTCGCTCATGTCTGTTACCAATAGCATCATCGACAGCATGACATCAGCGTTCAACATCGACCTTCACTGCCGTACCTGCCTGCCACCTATAGTAGACAACAGGCCAGTATCTATGCGGGCCGATAGAAACCAGGCCTCAACTATGCGTGACATCTCAATCTAACGGCCAACGACGGCCCGTCATACTCGTAACTTTAGTCGATATCGTCTACCTTGGCTACTTACCGTAGTCGCAAGGCCTGTGTCTATGTGCGCCTCTGAGTATGAAGCTTCAACTATGCCCGATAGCCCAGTTTATTGGCTAACGACGGACCTCCATACTCTTAACTATACTCGATGTCACCTGTCGAGGCTACTTTTAGTAGCCGCCGGGCCCATGCATATACACGTAGCTGGCTATAATATTCCAGTTATACATAAGGGACTAATCCAACGACGAACGGCGGTCCTTCATATTCATATGTCATCCACATGCCCACACCGCATGCCTGAAAAATACACAACCACTTTTACCAAATCGTGTTTCCCTTATTGGTTGCATCGGTACAAACATAATGTGTGGTCAATCCATTTCTCAGTTTTTTACTCGACAGGGTTTCTCAAAAAATGTATAATCAAATACGACAGTTTCCGCTATATCATCTAGAACAAATAAATAAATTCAACGGGCTAGCTCATCAATTGTTTAACAAATCACTTTGTCCACAACTCCCGGTCGATATCCGCGCTGAATCTTGGGACATACTGTTATGAAGGTGCACTCACTACTTGCTGAATTAGCCCATTAGGTGATAACGAAGGGGCCGTTTGTAATTCGATAATTCGACGGCGGGATTCGGCAACCATATGCATAATTGGGCTCGGCGAAGTTAAATCTAAAGTGGCGTCTGGTTAGTCGTAAGACCAGGCAGTGTAGACTTGAGTCCTAACACCCAAAGGCAAACGCGTCCTCAAATGTGCATCCATGAATGCAGCCGTAGCGAAGATCCAGTGAGTAAGCGGGTGCTTGTTGTCAACTCCGCTCGTTTAGAGCACTAAATCTGAACCTCCCTCGATCTTAACCCCTTGATATCGATGCAGTGTAGCATACTGAAACCGAAAGCTCGGTCTTTTTCGTCGAAACGCGTAGCCATCACATTCTCAACCACATTAGCAACCTGACCAACAAAGAACACTCCTCTGGGCCTCATACAGCTCATCGTTAATGTCGGAGTATTGCAACCCATCTTCAATTCCGAAATCATGTCGATTATGTACGAATAAGTGGGTCGGCAAGATATACAAATTTGATGCTATCCGACGGTCTTAGATAGTGATGATGATCTAGCTTGACGCTGCAAAAACACATTCTTTACTGAAAACCCCGGTTTACAAACAAAAAACCGCTATCTAAACATCGCCTTACGAATTTGCTGACGCCGACCTACACGAACTTTGGTTTTGAGACAACTGTTGTCAGACACCTGAAAATGCCTTGGTTCCGCTTTTCAAACAATCGAAGTCCCAAAGCCATACAATAGAACAGCCCGCACTGCAGCCTGATACACGCGTTACTTGATATTCACGGGTAACCTACAATGACGCAACAGGTGTTTCAAATTAGCAAAAGCGACCCGAGCCTTGCAGGGTCGTGCAATGACCTAATCTGTCGCACTACGCTAAAAACTAATGCAACTTCCAAAGTATTTAACGCTACCCCACACCACCTTCCTAAAGAGATCAGGAAAATTCCTGCGATCTTATATAAGCTTTGTTCTACTCTTGGGGTTTCCTCGGCCAAACAAAGTTATACTCCTCTCCACAGATTTGTACATCCCCGTTCATTCATCTGAAAAATGACGTCTTTTGCGAGGCCGACAAGAAACTGAAGTACTCCAGTGTAATGTTGGCATGGCACTGCTATACTCAGTTTGAAAGCCCACCCACAACCTTGATTTGGGTACTGGACCAGCGGCTTGGTGCACGTAAACAGCCGTTCGGATTGAAAACGCCCCTCGGATGGACTATCTTAGGCCCAACATGGGGTGAACAGCGGTGTCGCCTTTCTGTTAATTGCCTATCTCGGAACAGCGTTACGGGATAGCTGCGGGTATCATTCCCATTATGGATATGATGCTATGCAGGTGGTGACCGCCATAAAGCGGTCGCCATAATAACTGTAGCCGTTGACACCCACCTCGACTATTCATTATAACTGCTGCGTCCGACGCTGACTATTGGGCCTCTTTTATACATGGTAGCCTAATCCAGTGACCAACAACCCCTATATTCATAACTCCACGCGTTGTGACTCATCTCGAACACTAAATTTAACCACTAAGCCCGCGTTTGTGTATGACGCCGAATATGAGGCCTCACACACTCACAGCAACATAATCCAAAGGCCACAGACGGTCTTTCGTACACGCGATGCCGATTATCCTTGCTACCTGTGGTAAACACCACACCAGTATCCATGCGGGCCGGTAAAATCGAGGCCTCAACTACTTGTGAGAGCTTAATCTGATGGCCTGTCAAACCCATCGCTGTAATCGATGTCGCCCTACATGGCACTAATCGTACCTGCTAGTTCTGTGTCTATGTGCGGCGTTGATTAACCGGTAATCTAATCCAACCCAATCTGTCGTACTCGTAACTGTACGCGTTTTCACTTATCTTTGCTACCTATGACAAACACCGTGCCAGTATCTATGGGGACCGACGAATAGGGGGCATAACCTATGACCACATACCGTGTCTATTGGCAAACGACGGATTTCATACTCATAACTGTACGCAACATGGCCTACCTTCACCACCTTTTGAAACTGCTAGGCCAGTGCCTACATGCGACGCTAATAATTAGGCCTCAGCTATGCACAGTGTCCTAATTTCACTGCAAACGATGACCTGTCATACGTATAACTGTGAGCGGCCTCGCTCATGTCTGTTACCAATAGCATCATCGACAGCATGACATCAGCGTTCAACATCGACCTTCACTGCCGTACCTGCCTGCCACCTATAGTAGACAACAGGCCAGTATCTATGCGGGCCGATAGAAACCAGGCCTCAACTATGCGTGACATCTCAATCTAACGGCCAACGACGGCCCGTCATACTCGTAACTTTAGTCGATATCGTCTACCTTGGCTACTTACCGTAGTCGCAAGGCCTGTGTCTATGTGCGCCTCTGAGTATGAAGCTTCAACTATGCCCGATAGCCCAGTTTATTGGCTAACGACGGACCTCCATACTCTTAACTATACTCGATGTCACCTGTCGAGGCTACTTTTAGTAGCCGCCGGGCCCATGCATATACACGTAGCTGGCTATAATATTCCAGTTATACATAAGGGACTAATCCAACGACGAACGGCGGTCCTTCATATTCATATGTCATCCACATGCCCACACCGCATGCCTGAAAAATACACAACCACTTTTACCAAATCGTGTTTCCCTTATTGGTTGCATCGGTACAAACATAATGTGTGGTCAATCCATTTCTCAGTTTTTTACTCGACAGGGTTTCTCAAAAAATGTATAATCAAATACGACAGTTTCCGCTATATCATCTAGAACAAATAAATAAATTCAACGGGCTAGCTCATCAATTGTTTAACAAATCACTTTGTCCACAACTCCCGGTCGATATCCGCGCTGAATCTTGGGACATACTGTTATGAAGGTGCACTCACTACTTGCTGAATTAGCCCATTAGGTGATAACGAAGGGGCCGTTTGTAATTCGATAATTCGACGGCGGGATTCGGCAACCATATGCATAATTGGGCTCGGCGAAGTTAAATCTAAAGTGGCGTCTGGTTAGTCGTAAGACCAGGCAGTGTAGACTTGAGTCCTAACACCCAAAGGCAAACGCGTCCTCAAATGTGCATCCATGAATGCAGCCGTAGCGAAGATCCAGTGAGTAAGCGGGTGCTTGTTGTCAACTCCGCTCGTTTAGAGCACTAAATCTGAACCTCCCTCGATCTTAACCCCTTGATATCGATGCAGTGTAGCATACTGAAACCGAAAGCTCGGTCTTTTTCGTCGAAACGCGTAGCCATCACATTCTCAACCACATTAGCAACCTGACCAACAAAGAACACTCCTCTGGGCCTCATACAGCTCATCGTTAATGTCGGAGTATTGCAACCCATCTTCAATTCCGAAATCATGTCGATTATGTACGAATAAGTGGGTCGGCAAGATATACAAATTTGATGCTATCCGACGGTCTTAGATAGTGATGATGATCTAGCTTGACGCTGCAAAAACACATTCTTTACTGAAAACCCCGGTTTACAAACAAAAAACCGCTATCTAAACATCGCCTTACGAATTTGCTGACGCCGACCTACACGAACTTTGGTTTTGAGACAACTGTTGTCAGACACCTGAAAATGCCTTGGTTCCGCTTTTCAAACAATCGAAGTCCCAAAGCCATACAATAGAACAGCCCGCACTGCAGCCTGATACACGCGTTACTTGATATTCACGGGTAACCTACAATGACGCAACAGGTGTTTCAAATTAGCAAAAGCGACCCGAGCCTTGCAGGGTCGTGCAATGACCTAATCTGTCGCACTACGCTAAAAACTAATGCAACTTCCAAAGTATTTAACGCTACCCCACACCACCTTCCTAAAGAGATCAGGAAAATTCCTGCGATCTTATATAAGCTTTGTTCTACTCTTGGGGTTTCCTCGGCCAAACAAAGTTATACTCCTCTCCACAGATTTGTACATCCCCGTTCATTCATCTGAAAAATGACGTCTTTTGCGAGGCCGACAAGAAACTGAAGTACTCCAGTGTAATGTTGGCATGGCACTGCTATACTCAGTTTGAAAGCCCACCCACAACCTTGATACTTTGCGGGCTCAAAGTGCACATCAATGGGCATAAAGCTTTTGACCATTTCATCCTAAAGCACCAGCGCTTTTTCCTCCTCTTCGAAGATGATAACGATGTCTGTATACTCCAGATTGACGAGATTTTCACCGGATATTTAGAAACCAAGTCGAGAAGGCACTTCAGCGTTTGTCTTATCAACTCGTCGATCGCGGAACAAAGTGGGAATAGAGAGAGGGTGCTCTCGACGGATACAGTTTTTTGTACGGAAGCTTTTGGTGCTCCTCATATATTTCCGTGACGTGTCCGCCGATTCCGCACTTTCTGTCCACGACGATGCGAAAGGCTGCGCGGTTGACAACTCTCACTTCGACTGCATGCTCACTCCCTAAAATATACCCCTTTTGTATGAAGAACCTAATAATCCGCTTTCTGGAATGAATGTAGGGGAAACTAAAATGGAAGCAACTTTTGTCGGACACCTGATTTCGGTGTGAGGTTTTCCTGGATGTGGTATACTTCCCGAGCCATCCCCCTATTAATAAAAAATCCATTGATAGAAGGGGAAAGGATGCTGCAAAACGATAGACGATGGCCAACAGTCATCAAACTACGAATTGCGCGCCCACAGTCGACTCCGCGGTCATTTGAACTAGTTATAATAAAACTACGACTTCATGGGAAGATCCCGGTCGCTCGATTAACTACCATCAAATGCAAAAACGTTACATTAAAGTTTCCCCTTTTCGAACTACGGTTTCAGAGACATTTTGGATGTCTGTCAAGGACGCGTTGTCGAATTTGCGACCACAGAACTCTAACTTTTACACAGTTCGAAAGGACGTTTTTCGAATACCTGAAGGTTGCCCATGTGGCATTTGTGCGCACAGAGAGCAAAAACTGCATGAAAGCTGGTTTGCTTTAGAAGCTGTTGTACTTAACGTCCGAAAGGAAGCGATTGCCCCTGAATCAGAGGAAGCCCGTTGGTTGAGTGCGGTTCCCTTCGGCAAACGGTACGCAAAGCACCCTTGGCTCAGGTCAGTTTTGCCAGCTGTCAGCAAATTGCGAACATACAATTTACAATCTACACTCAATTTACACCCAAAGGCTTTGCACATGAGATGGATAACATCGTCAAAATCAATGAGCTGCCGGGGAACAATTACCGTCTTTGTTCTATGGTTGATTAGGATCTTACAGAAATAGGTGAAAATTATTTGGTGTGGTTCTGCCCCGAGCTTCTTGACAGTGTTTTGGAGTTCATCCTTTGTCGCAACTTCAGGCTTCTATTTTCAATAAAGTTTCGTCCGACTTTCGGCTATACATAGCTTGCTACCTGCTTATTATGCCTTATTTGAAGTATGCTCAACTTCTTGATGTTGAAATCATGATCAATTTGCCGGAGGGTTTTCATCAGTTTACGACTGTCTTATGATCAGGACATTGTTAGGATCATCGGCGAGGCCCGGAGCACACAGCTTCAGCAGAAGCTCTTCAAAAAGTCTTCTGCTTGTGAAACTCCTATTATCCCGCACGAATAACTCACGTATCAAGAGATCCTAACTCACAGCAACGCTTCGCATTTCATTCGAGTTGCACCACAGTTGCGGGTTTTTCAAATTCATTTACATGCGTGGCGGCCGGAAAATACCTTTTAGACGGTATAAGTTGTATCGGCAATGGTCAACACCGGCGCCCCACTGAAGTGAAGTCACGGGGCTAAGGTCAGCAATAAACCTATAGCTCGTCAGTATCAGTACCTGCTTTGGTGGCAGTTCATCCGTTGTGTATACTAACGCCTAACTGGAAGTCGATTCATACACAAGCCGAATCGAAGCACAGGATTGGATGACCTTAATCACGTGATCCATGCCACAACATACGATTACTCCATATGAGTTCTAGCTGCTTATTAGGGGTTCACACCAGCAGCCTATTTTGGCTCGATGATCAAGCAGGGTAAGCTGCTGGTTCGCGGTTCAAATCCGGGAGACTTCGACCAACTCCTTTTTAACCTTCCCTGTGAGCATGTTTCTTCATGGGCCACTACTGCTTTTGATTGCAGCCTTGTGAGCATAAAATATGAATAACTAAGATGAGTGCAACCTAATGCTCTGAGCACGAAATCCTTGAATATGCGTACATATTGAAGAGTATAGTTAAGTTTGAATCCAGATTTCCGAAAACAAAAATGTCGAAAGAAGTGAAGCGGGTAGTCAGAGGAACGTTATGTGAAGAAAAGGTCGGCAGATGGCATTCTAAGGTACGTGGATATGTATTGTGATGTTAAGTTTCCGTATTAATTTCATAAACATCAAATTGTACATATTTCACGTGGAGGAGTGAGGATCTCCTGCGGTAAATTCACTAAATTGTTTCATTCGCTTGCACTGACAGTCCATCTTTTCCTAGTTTATGCGGTTGAACCATTTAACCCAGTTTTTCTTTGACTTGTGCACAATTAACCAATCAGAATGCTGGCTTGTGCATGAATCGCATGCCTTACGTGTTGCTCATAGCGCCTTCTAAAGGTGAGAAATTTTAAGGTCACCTGCCAACAGTTACTTGCATATGGTCACTAGTTTACCACACGAAGGATGAAATCGACTACTAGCATACTTCAACCCTTCACTGAGCATCACATGTAACTTCCAATCAGGTGGATAGTTGAACCACGTTTGCATGCGTTAACGAAGATAATCATCATCGTCTAATCTAACAAATTCGACTAGCTTGTTCACCGAGCTTCAGCACAACAGTCATTTTGAAGCTGGTTTTCCTTCAATACAACAGTCGAAGATATCTTGGCGCATTGTGCATTTTGATGCCAGTATGCACCCCTGTGAGTGTTCATCGTTCCAAAGTATGCAAAACTAGTCAGGCTCGTAGGTGTAGGCATCTCACGATGATTCTAACAGACCAGCGTCTGGTCCCCCCACCCAATGTTTTCCTTTATTTCCTCCCAAGCTTTAACAGAATTGGATGAACTTTATGGTTGTATGACAGTGAACTATCAGTGTCAACCCTGACGTTCCTGGCTCTGATGATGACGACTTCCGATCGGGGAGGTTCTCGTGATTTATCCGACCGTGATCGCTTTCTTTTTTGTTTATATCGACTTCCGGGCCGTCCGCAATCAGCTTGTCCAACTCGATATACGTAGAATTTTCAGGTACACTGTTATCGCACTTGTGGCTTTGTCCATCGGGGTCATGAGTGACGACTGGATCCACAGTCAGATTGACAGCATTTGACGGAGTGGGGCTGGGTGTTGGCAATTATGCATCTTCAGAAAAATCTCTCGTGATAGTTCACCAAGGCTGCCTCATGAGGTGGAAGCGTCGATGCTAGTTTCGTCCTGGCTAATTGGTCAGTGTTCATGGGACTCTTGCATCAGTCCGCGACGTCGGGGTCAGCGCTTGCAGCTGCTCTGTCGGCGGATCGATCTCTACGCAGCTGACCCAATTCAGCTGTCGCTCCATCATATGCTAAGGAAATAAGTGACGGTAGTTCCGAATACTTTGGATGCTCTGTCATCGCGAGGCTTATCTCACTTTGAGGGTCACTGTTGTTTGTAGTCGATGGGTATGAGACGGTTGATTAGAAGCTGCAATTTGCAGTCGCCGTCAGTTGCATCGGCATGCTCTTGAGAGCACAAGAGTCCACAACCCCCTCCGGTTTGGTCATAGGTTTTGGATCGGTGGATTAATCGGCAGACGGAAGCCTATTTCGTACCTTTCTTTTGGAAACGCTGTGACCCGCTTTTCGTGCTTCTACAGGGTGATCTTCGGACACACTTGATCTTTCTAAAGGCTTTTCGGATACTTATAGACTGCTCTAGGATCCCTTGTGTGGCAGGTAAGGAGAAAAGTGTGACTAGAAGCCCAGATGTTCGCTTGCTCCCCTTTCCACATAACCATTCTGCGTGAAATGGCTTGTATTCAGAATTTGTAACGACATCACCAAGAGGTGACTTTGCCATTTTTTGGCTCTTGTTTCAGGAAAACGACCTCCAGATCATCATCCTGGACTCATTCATGCGCATGTCCTCTACAGACACCGTGGAAGATTTGATTGCCGCTTCAGAGATCTTGATCACGTTCGCAGCCAACGAGCCTGGGATGTAGAATGCTAGGTACTAGTTCAGGGAGGAAAGTTTGTTGTCGACTTTCGTCCAGATCGCTACGTTCTTTTTATGTGCATCTTCCAAAGCCTTCGAAAGGAGTACCATTTACCCTCGCGCGTCCTTGTTAAAGTGGAACATTTGCACCGGTCTTCTATATTTAGAGGTGGTGATTGAGTTTAATAATCGGCAAGTATCCTGCCATTTGTGGAATATACAGCACCTGTAAGGTAGAGAAAGCTGGCGCAGACATGGGTAAGTGGGGTTGGACAGTCGGTTTATCTGGACGTTCTGCAAACCCGTACAATTAAAATGCCACGGGTCTGGCAAGCGTAACATGGCATTGCACGTCTCGCATTTGATGGATATCCATTTCGTCAACATGTTTTGTGGCCTGGCAATGGCATACTAGCCTGTCACTTTGGCTCATGATTGTGAATAAGTGGGTGCACCGCAGAAATGGAGTGCAGCCTGACAGTGTTTCACGCACAACTTATACTAGATTGAAAAATCAACGAAATTACACCTGTCAACTCTAAATAGATGCAGCAGTGAAAGAACTTGTTAATAAATTTGCACGAACAAAAAACGAAACCGATTTTGAACGTACCGAGCCAGCTTTGTCGTATGATTCCGCCAAGTAGCAGATCAACTGACAGGCCGGAAACTTGTGCGTTTATGAGAATGGAATTAAACTTGACCGGATTGGAGTTCCACTATAAATCTACTAGTGTCAACTGGATCCCAGTTAGTTAGTAAGATTCGGGTCCATTCCCGGGCATATATGTACCTGTTGCTGATGGCTATATTAAATTCTTGAAAGAATTTCTGTCACTGACTAAATCAGCCTGTTCACAGATGTGACATAGCCATTGATATATGAATACCCTAGTTGGTGGGTTAGAGTTGGAATGGCATTAGTCCACCGAAACCTACTTAAGTGACAATGGGAGTATTTTCGCTCTAATCGTATGCAGACAACAGACTGTTCATGCAACCGATGCAACAGCTTACGTGGTGTGACTATCTGGCGCCCAATTTTACGACAGTTAGTTTCAAACAGCATGACTGCGTGCAAGATATGATCCTGAAAGATTCACTCACAGCCTCTGATGCCTGTGGGATCTAAAGGCTCCTAAAACATTTGCTAACAGGTATCGAGTATGCAGACGACATCGCTATTCTGGAATCTAGCGCCATCGTAATGCAGATAATAGTAAATAATCTGATTCAGCCCCACAGTCCGATATGCGTTTCACAAGTGCAAGTTGTAGAGCACTGCTTCAAGTCAGGATGGACTCGAACCCAAACCTCATAATTACGGACGATCCGATTGAGGTGACTGAACTACGCCAGTGGCGTTTGCGCTGAGTTTCTATCCGGATGTTTGAGGACTGGGTGTACGTAACTCTTATGTTCATGGTAGGCCAGCTCTAGGTCCTCCTTGCTCCATTTGTTCCTTTTAATTATGAGGTTTCACCAGAACAAATTGAGATGATTTGACGGTAGAGAAGCTGTCAGATGTCAATGTTAGACCGTCGGTATTTCCGAAGCATTGATCGGGTCTGGTGAGAACATCGGCTTAGTAATGCTAGATGGTTTTAGAAAGATGGAACTCTCCCGCGATAGGTGAATTACTTACCCTTCATTAGTTACGCTGGTTAGGACATGCCAGAGGACCATCTTCCCCCATAGAACTGCCCATCCCTGTATTGATAGGAAGCGACCGAGAGGTGGATAGTGTGTGACTTAGCAACAAAGTATGAAAACACTAACCGGTAAACTTAGTCGGGTCGACAACTGCCGCATCCCTGGATAGGGACTCCGGGACGCACATCACCTATGCTTTATGACACTGGCAAAATCGATCCATTTGCGCGGTCAATTCAGTTCAATTTGTCAGCTGCTACCGTTTCGATCACCCAAAGACGAGTGTGGGACGTACAATCAAGCCTTGGAGGCGAAGTCATGTTCAGTTTGTTCAGAAATTGGGTAGCCACGCATTGAAAGCGATAGCTTCGATGCACGAGCTCCACCATTTGCGCCATTGGACAAGTCGGTGGCGTTCGTGCATTAAAGCTATTGCCTGCATTACGTAACTACCCAGTACTCTAACTAATTGAACGTACCATCGCCTTCAATATCTGCCTGTACGTTCCACGCTCTCCCAGTTTGCGATAGTCGGAACTGCAGCAGCTGGAAACAGCGCACCTATGGTATATGGTTTATGACTGACAAGTTGATCGATTGATTGAGTGCTCTCAGCTTGTATTGCCATCACTGGTGGTGATGATAATGATGAAGATGGTGGTGACTGTGAATTGACGAGATATTGTGTTGAAAGGTCGTGCGTTCAGCGTCACTGAACTCACCGTACTACAGCAAGCATCCGGACAACGAACTTTCCGATTGAAGGATGTTCAGAGACCAAATGTTTTCGCTCGTCGACTTTTATGAACTTGTGCCCATGTATGGTGGGACCAGCGTTTTGAACAAGATACGAACTTCTCTTATATGAAGGAACCAACTGTGCCGTTATGATCATATCCTGAGAATTCCTAATTATAGTTTTTCTCGAGGAGTATTGATAGCACTCGCTGCTATCAATACTGGAGCTGAATAACATGTTGCCAAAAGCGGACTTGGTAAAACGCGATGGTAAAACGTCGATGCCAGAGGTATTGTGTACTCTCGTAAGCTATCCTGGTGGATTTGATGGTGGACTTTGATGCCATTTTGGCAGTTAGATGTCCGTCTGTCGATGTTTGATTCTCCTGGTGCGCAAGGCTATCATTCACCTCGAGTGCTTCTTCGGCAAAGTAGGTTGTGATTGCGCGTCCAGACTAATCTTTTGCAATGATTTTACACTGGCGAAATGCGCACCTTTTGCGTTTCCGAGTGACAACTCCACTCTTTTTTCACTGAATTACGAAGTTAAAACAAACGGGCCAGTCTGTGTTCAGTTAATGTAATGCTCACACCCCTGTTTGATTAATGGTGGTCGACCTTCGTGAAGTTTTTTTGCATGTGAGCAGGCATCTTCCATACCTCCCGCAGCGGTCTGGAAGTATATTTCTGAGGATTTTTCACTCTGTAGTCAGAAAAACACTGGACGGTCGTTTTTTCGTTCTGAGACTGGTTTGCGTACACTAGAGTTGGAATGACAGAGCGACCGTATAGGACCACGCAGTCACCTCGTTAAACCACTTTGATAGGGTAGTTGGGTGTTCATGAAGCTTCTAAGCTGTATTTAATACCATGTTACTAGACTGTTGGCGATACGTAGACAAGAAGCTCACAATCCAAATACGCGCTGGAACACCCGTCCACCGCCTTTGGATTTGTAGTTATAAGCAGATCTTCGCTCCTTGGTTCATCCCCAAATACCCACAGTGCCAGTGTATTTACTCCACTGAGCGGTTTATTGTCTAAATTGGGCAAAAGCCGCACAATACACCCTTGGGATCTCAAGTGTTGTTTCCTCAACCAACAGCGCAAGTTTTTCATCATCCGTCACTTGTAGTAACCTATGTTTTACACATGTAATCACGTCTGCTCCAATTTTTTTCAATATATTTGATAGAATGAAGCCACTGGATGTGATCACTTCAACATCCTCATCTCAGTGTCTTTAACCTGGACTTCGTAAATCAGTTACGGATATGGCGGCTGAATGGTCCGTTCCATGTTTAGTCTGCGGTCAACGGCTACAAGCGCAAGAGAGCTACACATGGTAACGGCATCTAGCCCGTTGATTTTTTACTGACTGAATTTCATAGTGAGTTGTGCAAAGCCGTCTATTATTGTAGTAGCAGATGTAAAGAAATCGATTTTCTATCCGAACCAAATCCGGATCATGGACATCATCTATGGTGTTCAAAAATGAAAGCCTTCATGTCAGTTGAATCTCGTTTGTGTGACCTGCCACTGGCGTTTGCTCGAGGTACGTTTTCGGCTTTCCGATCAATACTCTGTTTATGCAGTCACTACCTTGGTTTCCTTTTCCGACAACCAAATGGCGCAGTTCCTCACAGCACATGGTGTCTACAACATGGGATTATGGAAGTACGAACATCCTTTCGGGGCACTTGAACCGTCGGTAAAAGCAGCAGGTCCACCTGGTGTGTATTTTATGGAGTTCATTTATTTTGCATAATCCGCTTCTGTTGTTTGTCTGCGAGTTAACCTCGGCGTGCATTATAGTCCGTTTGCCTTGACCTGACGTCGACCCTCTTCTCGTCCGTCTCGTCATCGTTCGTCTCGACCTGTGGCAGGTTATTTGCTTTAATGTCAGATAGTCTTATGTATTATGCTTTGCTGCACATGGACGTTATTCGTATGGACTCCAGTTCTGTCTAAGCATGTGCGTGAGAACAAGGAAAGATGTCTGTAACTGATAGTTGACTAACGATGGGATGGGGAGTGGCACCCAGACGAAAATGTAGGCTCATTACCACAGTAGTATAAGATCTAAGTCATTCCTGTGATCCTCTTTCTATGTCTTCCAGCCTGGACCGCCTGGTCACATATTCGTCCTATATCCCTTGACAATAATGTCCCTTATGGTTGTATGGCAGTTAGGCACTACTGTTGATTAAGACGATTATGGTGAAGGTCGATACCCGTAGGAGGTTATACTCATCGAGTTGGAGGCCAGCAACTGTCGTGTTCTTTTTCAGGTTGGGTTCAGGAGGTTGTGTTGGCAACAGTCAGTGGCCACTGACGAAGAAAGTAGCTTGAAAGAAAAGCGTGTCAAAGATGAAGTGAGGATAGGATGTTCAACAATTGAAGGTGATCGGTGAACACTGGTGCGCAATCGGTTACGTGATTCAGCCACATCGATGAGCGCCTCCTTCCCCCCACTGGTATCTTCCTACAGTGCCCAGTTTGCTTGCTTGCTTTTTCAATTGACATAAATGACAAAGCTGTTGTTCTTTGACTATGCAAAAACGCTTGGAAGCATCGATCACGGTGTCTTGCAGTAGTTACTTGCAGATGTTGGAACTGAGCAGAATATGCGCGGGTTGTTCTAAAGCTGTTTTGCCGACCGGACAAGATTTATTAGCCCAGGTGGTCAAAACCTCACTCCTCTGTTGGTACCAGTATTTCAAAGTTTATGTTATCTGACTTCCTTCCACTGCATGTCGCTGCATCTCCATTCACCAAGTTCTGGCGACCAGCCTTTTACTCGTTGAGAATCAGGGTATTGCCTATACAGCCGAACCTTATATAGGGGTTCATCATCATCATCGACAGCATGGGGGTTCACAACTGCATGTGCCGCTCCTCATCGGATTTATTGTTCAACTTTCCTGTTCCATGACTTTTGGAAGGATGCCTTGTGGCGAAGTCATTGAAGTGTGATTTATGATGCAGTGGAGTTTTGGGGACTGTCATGGTTGATTCTCATGTTATTGAACGGTGACACGTGCTCAAGTGTTGCGCTCATTGATGTCGGATGCTCACCACCCACCTAACCCCGTGTTTTCATAGGTCATTCCAACCTCTAGAATACGGTCAAACTTAAAATCGGTATATGCCTTGAGTGAATTTGTTTTGAACTGCAATCGGATGCGAATATCGTCCCAAAGGCCGTCAGGGTAACTGCAAAAATTAGGCACTTGGACTGATCCTCTGTTAGTGACTCAAATGGACACTTGCACTCAAGATTCACAACCGTCATCTGCATCACATTCAGCGTCCAACAGTTGTACAGAACACTGGACAGCGAAAGTCGCTCGTCGAAACTTTTACCATTTTGCTTTACCGTATGTTTGAAGTCGAAACCCTTAGTCTATCTCGAGAGGCGTTCAACAGTGCCAGGGTTTCGGTGCAGTAAATGGACATCTCATGCATTAGAAGCTCACTCTGCACGGTACTTTCTCATGGAACCAAACATTGAATGCATGTTCGGGTGCTGATTTGGGTAAATTCCGATATTGTTGCGACTGTTACGTCGACTTGGGCACTTTGGCCTCCATATATAGGAACGACCAAGGTGACTGCTATGGTGCCCTTCAAGTCACAAGTAACATGCATTGCGCGCATTATGCCGCTTCCAAAGGTGACAACGATTTCAAATATCTGGTTCGAGTGCATCTGTCTGTTGTATCCGGTGGCCTGGTTTGCAGATTTCCTTTAAAGACCGATGGATTTTGTCTTGTTATTTGGCAACCGAACAAACTACCAGGAATTGGGAAATGTTCAGCCTAGCGTGATGGAAACCAGACTTCAGGAAATCCTCCTTCCGCACAGGAAATGTAGGTCGAGTTTGGATAGAAAGGGACGGTGTTCTGGATCTCTCTGTTTCTGGACATCGTATACACTTGTATTACTTCCAGAGTCCTTACATGAGGTTAGGGAGTGGATTATTGAACCTTGCTATTTGTCCCGTCTTTTTGCCGTTCTTCTGACCCAGATGGCGAATTGCATCTATTCTGTGCACTGTGGAACACTTCTACGTTGGACACACCGCATCATGACCCCCGTTGTAATGTTTGGTCAGAATCTTCATCCGCTACTGTTTCGTCGGAGGATGCAATGTTGCGCGCCTACAGTTTACCAATGGAATCTATTCTTTTGAGTCTGTCCCCAACAGTTCCACAGACACTGGAAGCACGACATAGCACTCTGGCTGCAGTCTTTTTGTCCAATTGGGCTGAATATTATATCTGGCGTGGATTTGCTAATCCATCTCCTTCTCAGTCTTTACATGGCGATTGGTCTGAATTCTCTAGCCCAATGGCCATTTTGCTGCATTGGCCATTGACGATTTACTACGTGCTAGCCCATATTTTCCCGAAAACAAGTACGTTTAATAGTTTCTCTTTTATTCCTGTAGTGCAAATCGATGGGGTTAGGTATCTTCTGTGTTTGGCAGACTGTTTCGCGACTCTTCATTTTTTCTTATCCATATGCATTAACTTCTCTATAGAAGCTTACAATGTTCGCTCTGTTGAATATCCATACAGTTTTTTATCCAGCCTCCCACGGTCTTGTCGTGTGAGTAGCAAGGAGATATCCGTGAACACTGAACTCATACTCCTTGCACTACGCTTTTACTACATCATCTCTAAGCCCAACAAGAGCTACTTTCGTTGGTAGTCCAATTACGGTATGGTGGAGTCAATTCTATGCGGTTTGCTATCGATTCGTTAACGGTGTACTTACGTCACTGAGGTCTTTATTCACTAGTTCTGCGAACTTCACCTGAATTGGAGAAGTTCTAGGTGGCCCAGTGGTTGAGGCGCGAACTTTCCGACCGGAAAGTTCGTGGTTCGAACCCAACCTCGGCATATCGACTTCTCATGTCTAGGCTTGATCAACCTTGTCTTATCACTGGTGCTCCCCTTGGGTGACATTGCAACTATGCAGAAAAAGGATTAGTTGACTGAACGATTGGATTGGGGGAATTCGTGCTTGAGGCTTGCCAGACCTATTACTGTCGGATGTGTT
The DNA here is from genome assembly GCF_000715545.1 of Opisthorchis viverrini. Lineage (NCBI taxonomy): Eukaryota > Metazoa > Platyhelminthes > Trematoda > Opisthorchiida > Opisthorchiidae > Opisthorchis > Opisthorchis viverrini. The sequence goes on along the minus strand of NW_008752029.1, from coordinate 230,193 downwards.
GTGCCGTTTAGAAGGCGTCTTCTCTCTGGCAGTTGCAAATCTAAGTTGGATGTTTACTTACTCTTCACGACTTCAATAAGGTGATCTGAACTCCAATAGGCGGTAGATTACCACATGTGTGTGCTCAGTCACGATTAAAAAGCGTGTGAATAACTACGAGACAGGTGAAGCGGTTTCTGGAACGATCGTCCTGATTATGATTCTTTTCAAGAATAAAACCCATCAAGCCGGTTTACTGAACAACTAAGCAACACCAGCTAGTGCGAGAGAGAACTCCAGAATCTAGGATTTCCTAGAATTTCAAGCATCGAGATGGCTTTTACTGCCGATCTTTTAATTGATGTCCATCTATGTGAGCAAGTCGATCCGCCGGATAAGCAAGAGATCAAATAGGCTAATTATACTCTCAGTTTTTCACATGCTTATCACGTGCACTCTTTCATGGAGTAGTTTTAAAATACTTCATCTCTCTGAATTATCGGATCTTTGGTTTCTCTGTCTTTGCAGATGAGCAGATTATCCAGTCAGTCTTCGAGAAAGGCGTATTGACCATACATGTAGTTGGTGTAGAACATGAATTGTCCATGCTTCCGGTTTTTCTGGTGAGTCCCAGTCGGTACAAGGTGTTTTCCGACGTGAACACACGAACGATGCGCTTCGGTTTAGTCTGTTCCTAGAACGTTGTATTTCCTAATGGTAGCCAGCCGAACACAAACTTCGCTGATTATTTTCCGAAGCAACTCTCATCCTCATTGGTAGGCAGCGGCGGAGCAACCACGTTGACGTTTCATTAGAGCAAAGATCGGAGACAGGTTTCATTGGGGAGCCCGGTGATCTCTGCCTGTCATTTCCAGCGTTTGAGGCATCTGTGCATAAGAGACCCCCTCCAGTTACGACAGGTTGATCTCCTCCAGACTTGGACGCTACCTTAGAACGTCGATTATTCAGCACAACTTTGGAGTTAACTCAGGTTGTCGATAGCGCGAAATTAATTGGAGAAACAGTCGTTATGCAGCTAAACTATTGATTGTTTTTATCAAACCTGTGCTTTGCGTCAGTGGCACCCTGAAAGCTCCTCTTGCGCTTCTGTTTTCAGTGGCCAAGTTTGGGCCAGTATGACCGTTAGACTCGTTTCTGGATCACTACCTCATCATTCACTGTGGGCTTGAAGTGGCATGAGCACCAGAGCGACTTTCCACGGTGGTTTATACTATCGTCCATGCGAGATGGCCCAAGTGGTTAGAGCGCAAATTTACTGACCGGAAGGTCCGTGGTTCGAATCCGACCTCCCCTGTCTAGGCTTGGGCAACCTGGCAGTATCCCAGCCCTCGTGCTTCCTTCGGATGGCATGGCAGTTAGGCACCGGAAGGGTGCTACAGCTCGCGGTTCGAATCCGACCTCCGCCACTCGACTTCCCCTGTCTAGGCTTGGGCAACCTGGCAGTATCCCAGCCCTCGTGCTTCCTTCGGGTGGCATGGCAGCTAGGCACCGGAAGGGTGCTACAGCTGAACGCTTCCCTCCATGCCTGAAACTCATGACAAGTTGGACTACGCTTTGGAGTTCATTATAGTCACGGCAAAACAGTGCAAACTCTTAGGATTGCGACGTGAACCCTGTTTTACGTGGAGCCTCGGAACGTTTTAAGTCGAGACTCAAATGTACCTATTTTTAAACCAATTCAGAGCGAACTGACTGTCAGTATTTAGAGAATGGGGGGTAGTGAGCCCGCCCCCTAAGTAAAACCTAACAAACTACGGCTGACCCGTTTTCTCATTCCTCTTTTCTTATCCTCCATTTTCAGGAGTTGGCCTACTTGCTGAACCCGGACCTAAGGGTGCGGTTGTTCTTTATTGGAACAGATTTCTCTCCAGCCGTAGATCGCCATATCTTTAATCTATCTTCTCGTCTATCGGTCAGCGTTTGTTCCAGCACCTATCACGAGTTCATTCGCGACTCTCTGCCACATCTTGACCGACCTCACCTTGTAATTGGTACGTCTATGGGCAATCACAATCCCATTAATTTATCGTTGCATCTTTGCACAGTTTACTCCAGAAGGCTATGGGGAAAGATTCCAGCATGCAGGACTGATTTTTTTCGGTTCTCAGTTTCTTTTGGGTTCATTTCAGAGGGGTGTCCAATCGAGAGGCCGTTTGAATTACTAATTCAACGAGCTCATTATATGGATCGCTTGCACCACCAAGCTTATCCACACATGACCACAGGTGTTTGAGTATGGGAGCACCACAGCAGTCTTACTGTTTGACTGATTGATTAGACGTTGCATTAATCCGCTACCCTTTAACAGATATCACTCGACACTGATCACCAGATGAAGATAGCATGGCTGAGTTCCGTTCGTTTGCATCAAACCAACTCCGATCTTCAGTGTTTTCAGTACAGAAGGTTCTGCCGTGGCGAGTGTAACAAGGCTGGGCTTAATCACAGTCGAAAGTGGCTCATATGCATACCGATTTGATTTCGATGAGTGGCTCATCTGGAACCCAGCTAAATCCCCCTTTTATGATATTCTTACTCAACTGAATGTGGTGCACCAGGCCGCCTCATGTTTCAGTCGGTAAGATATTCAAGCTTTTACAATACATTGTGTAGACGTAGTGTACTACGCATAAGGTGGATCAAGAACACCATAAACGGCCGGGTTCCAGGTGCGTTTGCTGTCGAAACCAAATGAATATGCAAATCAGTGTATTCGTCAAAATCTATCCAATTTGGATTCAAGTAGAACATAAGGTTGACGGAAAGTCGAGGACTACGCCTACCTGATGAACCCTAAGTAGGGCGAAACCGGTCGTGGGCTGCTGAAGAGTTTTCAGCAATTTTAATGAGCAGTGTATTACGTCTGTGCGTTATTGAAAGTGATTTTCACATCACTACGATCCCATCCTCCAGTGGATCTACCCCTATGAACTTTCTTTTGCTTCTTTTAACTGAGGGACTGAGTAACAGGTCATTCTGTGCGCTAACCTGCCATTTCGGTGTGTTGGTTGTCGTGCTGATCTGTACACTTTTGATATCAAGTATGCAGTGCCACATTAGCGTTAGCAACATTGTGCTACAATGAAAAACCAGCATTGACGATGAAGTAGCGTTCAGCTGTAGCACCCTTCCGGCGTCTAGCTGCCATGCCACCCGAAGGAAGCACGAGGGCTGGGATACTGCCAGGTTGCCCAAGCCTAGACAGGGGAAGTCGAGTGGCGGAGGTCGGATTCGAACCACGGACCTTCCGGTCAGTAAATTCGCGCTCTAACCACTTGGGCCGTCTCGTCTTGACGATGAAGTATTACGATGAAGTTCAGTAAGGGAATATCCGATTTTTACATCCTTTTCAGGATTGTACACCGAGTGTTAGCGATGAACAGCTAAGCTTACTAGTGAAGGCTGGGCGTGATTAAGGCGATGAGGAAGGTAGAAGTGCTTTCGGTGGAGGTGAAGTTACACCGGTATCCTACCTTTACAGCCACTCAATGCAACTGAGTGTTTGCACTCAGTTTGTGTTGGTTTTTTACTTGTTTGTTTCCTCACTTGTGCCTGTCCCACTTCACATAAATAAGTTTTTTTCCTTGACCACTGTTTGGTGCCGTAACTTGTCTGTACGCACATATTTTAGGTTTCAATTCGGGTTTGGCTGCTTATAGTACTTGGACACCAACTCTGAAGTTGATTCATGTAAGTCGTGTTGTTTCAGACCGTTTCCCTCATTCATCTCAATCATGCCGTATGTGTATAAAGCAACGTGAATGTGAAATTAGTGGTGTCTTGTGACGACTGCTGGCGCTAAGGGGGGCTCCAGCCACGCAAGAATACTCAAACAGAGATCTTTGCATTGTTTCCAGTCGTCGGAATGATCGGTTTCCCCCCTGAAATACGAGTATCACCCTTTAATTGAGACAACCTTTCACAAGGAACCATTTTTGTTGATTTCCTAGTGTACAATGTCATGGTGCAGTCTCTCTTTGCACCGCCTTTTGGTCTATCTTTCTGGGCGAGCTCTTCCAAAACGGGGTGACTGAATCCGCGACCATTAGGATAGACCATCTTCAAGTCAGGTATTTTCCTGGTACTCTCAGGTCATACGTGCTCGCAATTGTCCTTGTTATCGTTATTCGTAGCTCGTTTAACTTTGGTTATCCTTCTATCCCCATTTTCTGTTGCAGGCACTCAATGTCCCTGCCTACTTCACTGACTCATGTCTGTACAGCTGTGCGTGGGGGTATCGCGTGGCACATTGTCTTGGCGTTGGTGTGGACGAATATCATCCTGAATGTGGTACCGTACTGGATGATCTTGAGGGTACCGGCGTGAGTGCCCCAATACTGAATCCTTTTCGCAGTCCAATCCGGTTGCAGTCCTCTGGTGCCCGATGGGGCTGGTTCAGAAATGCATTTATCTATGCACCCATTCGGCGTACTGTTCCATCAACTCATCCTCAGGGTGAAAGTGATCTTTTGTCAAAATTGACTTCTTTACAGCTTTGAATATCAATCTATTTTGTCTTCCGCGTTTTTCAAGATTATTTTGTTTTGGTGATGGCTGTGTGTGATATTCACCACATCTCCTTCATTGGATTTGTGGATATGCTTCTTCTCATATTCGGACTGGCGTTTCTCATGACATTTGCCTACCCAAATTTGGCCATCCCCAGTATGGTTTCCTGCAACTCTTGTGCTAAGCGAGTGGTAAGATTTGCGGTTGTCTTCTGCTGATATTGCTGAATCTGATGTATATAAAGGAATGCGAAATAGAATAGCAAAAGCCACCAGTCGTTTAGCTAGCTATCGTTTGAACGGTAACTTATGCACTTCCCTTTGTAGCTATGCTCTTGAGAGCACCTAAAGGAACTGGTCCAAAATGAAGCACAAAGTTGAGACACTGATATTTCATAAAGATGGTCTCTTCAGCGTGGCAACTCTCCGTTTTGAGCTTAAGATCACCAAGGTGAGATGTTTCAGCGGTAACCAATATCATATTTAACGTTCAAGTACGCTTGAAACTGTTACTATGGAGCTCCTATGTCCCCCTTTCAAACTGTACGAATATAGCTTATTATGAGGCGAAACTCGTCGTAATCCCTCCTCCACGAATAAAAATTGTCCGTCTGTAACAGCCTTCCGGTGCCTAGCTGCCACGCCACCCGGGGGAAGCACGAGGACTGAAATACTGCCAGATCGCCCAACCCTAGACAGGGGAAGTTCAGAGGCAGAGGTCGGGTTTGAACCACGGACCTTCCTGTCAGTAAATTTGCGCTCTAACCACTTGGTACATCTTGCCCCGATCACGATATGGTTCAGTCCCAGTCATCGTTTCTGCTGGATACGTCTAACTGCCTGAGTTACCCATAGGTAAATTATGTCACTAGTTGATACACTACACAAAGCATGCAGAATACCAACACTATTTCGCTGATGAGGAATGCAACTCATGTCGGAGTCTAGTTGGAACGCACGTTCGTTCCACCCATGGGAAAGATTTTTGGGATCTGTGCCTCCCAGATACAGTGTAGGGATGCTGTGAAAAACAATAAGCAACGAGGCTAGCCCTCTACTCGCCTCATGTGAGGTTGTTCGCTACCGTTTTACAGTGTACAAATTGTCCCATTATACTGTCCAGCCGTTCGGTGCGAGTGATTTAAGGGCGCGCCTCTTGGTGTTTACGTTACGATAACCATAGAGAGATGGAATAACTATTTCACACAGGAGAAAAAAAGTCAACGAATCTCGTACTCTGACGAGAGAAGCATCATTAGACTGCTTTTTCTTACCTTTTCCTCTGTGCCTTCTTATGTTTGGTTTTCTTTCTTTCTGTGCCTCTGATCTATCTATGCTTTTACTTTTACTGTAACTATAGTTCTTTGCTCAAAAGACCACCCACTTTGGTGGTTCTCCTGATGCTTCTGACGGCTATGTTTCGTGCAAAAGTGGGGATGGGACCGATCTTTTCTGGCGTTTCCTGTGGGATATCGCAGAATTTTTCTGTTGGGAATTCCATTCTTATCAGTGGTCGGGTTGCAAACACTGCACGCTTTGGGGAGAGGCGTATGAGTGAGCTAAACACACTTCGGATTTGAAATAACTTGTCTGGCAGGACCTCCGCTACACCCATATGAGGTTGTGAATCCGGGCTACAGCACTGTCCCTTGATAGGGTTACTGTGTCTAGTTTGCGTTTGCCAGCCGGTTGTAAAAGTCCCAGTTTGTTGACTTCTGTCCCGGTTTCACGGTTTCACTCATGAAAAGTTCCATTCACGTCCGGAAATTTCGGAGTCTGGTTCATTCTTTATAGTTTGTTTCTCTTCAACAACGAAGACCCGCTACCGAATTCAAATGGGCGTTATCCTAACCACCGGGTTCAGTAGAAGAAACGAACTCGGTAAATTCAGCTTTGATTCAAATCAACTTTAAACGACATCTGCGAATAATTATCCATTCATGCATGTCTAACTATCCTCTGTTTTAGCACTGTTTGTTCAGTTGTTCCGCTCCACCGGTGTGAGAACACGATGACTCGAAGGAATGTGTGGGATGTCGTTTCTGAATGGACTGATCACCAATTGGATCGTTTGCTGGAGGCGTTAAAACGGTAAATGATTATTTTGTTCACCGTTTGCTTCTAGCGATCGGTCACTAAGCCCGAAACAGTTGGCCGAATTTCTACGACCAAAAACAGTCATTAAGGTAGGCTGTTATGTAACACAACCTGTCATTTTTCAACAAGATTAAAGAACTAATATCTGTTCTTCTGGAAACTACTGAGGAGGAACTGATTGGTTTGTAAATCCGTTACCCTCATTTTCTTACAACAGGGTCTTCCCCGTCCGTTGAACTGCAACCATGTAAACCAGAGTCATTAACGGATGTAATTTGCTTTATTTCCTTAATTGACAGCTGTTGTCCGTTAGATCCTCATTCAAACAACTAGGCATCTTAGCGGTGAAGATCTATCTTTCTCCGCAGCTATCGGACAGGTTAGTTTAATCCAGATTGCCTTTGTCACGTGATCACATTGACCGATTAGTGCCCACTAGTTTCGAAGAGACCGTTGATGGGAGTATCATTTGGCCCCTAACTAATGCAAATAAGAAATAAGGATGGGTAGTATAATTTGCTTACTATGTGTAGGTATCGAGCTACCGGATTTCAGAGTTCTCCTTCCTCTCTCGCTGTAGGAACTGCTAAGTTTACGGACGTCGCCGTGAATCTCCATTTAAATGTTAGTCTCCGACCATGCTTAGTCTAGTAATCAAGCCTGCACGCTTAGCGAGATTATCCGGTTTTTATGTCTGCGGGCTCTCGAAGGGTTTTGAAATCTGTTGTACAACTTCTCAGAATAACCATATCTACGAAGGCAGCGCACTTTGCGTCTTTCGCATGCGGTGATCGTTCACAATGAGGTATGCGACAAATCTATCTCATTTGCCTTTATAGTATATGACGGTAGCCTCATTCCCCGTGTGTGGTGGAAGTGCTTTTACTTGAGTGCACCCAAATACTGTCTCTGCAGACTAGGTGCGTGGTCGCATTGACTGATGCGTAACTGCGGATGGAAAATAGATTTATGTGTGAGAGCCCTCTAACTTATGGTGTTACAAGAATTTCGGGACTGTTGGTTAGTTAGCTATCTACATACTATGGTATTGGAGGCTCCTGCTTCTATTCTTCCAACTTCTGGATTTGTCCTCTGATGGTTTCCTTATCGTAACCTTCCTGACGAATGTTCGCATACTACTGAACTTTCAGTTACAGGATTTTGTTTGCAATATCGGTCTCTCTGGGCACCGGGTTGTGAACACCTTCCAGTGTTGGTCTCATTATTTCATCGACCACTAAAGTAATTAGCAATGGAGGGAATAGGCACCCCTGGCGGATAGCGCTTTGTGTGCGAAAGCGTTTGGAGAACTCTACTCTCACACGTCCAGAAGTCCGAGAGTTCTAAGAATGTATTATGTTCACAAACTTCCGGGGCATTCCTTGGTGGGCAAGCGTCTCAAGAAGAACAGATCGATCAACCGAGTCGAATGCGCCTGAGAACTCGAAGAATACTAAGATTGTGGGTCGTTTGTACGTATGGCATTGTTCTAGCACCTGATAGATTGTGAACGCAACCCCTATCAGGCCGAAATCTTGCTTGCTGCTCTCCAGTTAGTGCTTCTCGAGTCACCATAAGGCGACGAAGGGAATGTGAATCAAAGAGTCTCGTTACGACCGGGATGAAGCTGATCACCCTGTGGTTACGCCACTCATTGCGAGCCCCCTTTTTAAAAGGCACTGTTACCTATTCTCCCCAGTTGTCTGGGACAGTCTCTTCCCAAATGCAAGCAAACAAATCAAACAAGCACTGACTAAGGATTCAAACCCCGACTTTGAACAATGCGGGTGGAAGGTCATCCGGATCAGAAGCTCGTTGGCACTCGAGAGAGTACGTGTAGTCGTAAACCCCCGAGGCCGTAGGTGGTTCCACGTCCACCGTCTAGGGTTCTACGTCACCTGTCGGCTCCAGTTGGGTGCCAGCTGGTGGCCACGACAATTGTTGTTTGAAGTATTCCGCCCAATGATCGAGACTCACAGATGATTTCCGGGGACTGGTTTCACGGATCAACTGAAATAATCGGGCATTCCCGGCTTTCTGGACCTCTTCCATTTGCTTGGCTTTCATTGTCAATAAGACTTTACGGTTGGTTCGCTCGCTCACCTTCACTTAACGTCTGACAAATCGTGGCGTCAAGTGATGTTCGGGGCCAGCTGGATATTTCCCCGAGACTGATATCCAGTGCTTGAGTGAGCCTGGTGGTGCTCCGCCAAAGGCGAAATTCCCAGCACTACACACAGAAACGGCAGTCTCGTCCCAGTATAAATTCTCATCTGTTGGTGGTGCGTTTGGAAGTGACCCTAGAAGACGGTTGTGGTAAGTTGTATAACATCCGGATCTACCAGTTTTTCAGTTGCCAAACGATTTGTCCGCACCTTACGGGGTAGGTTTAGCGACTCCGGACGAGCGTGTGGTCGGAATCCAAAAATGTGTTCCAAAACGACCGACAGTCAGTTATTGACCCGCGCCATCGGTAACTGATGGCAATGTGATCAGTTTGAGTTTGTGGCCGGCATGCCATTGGAAGACACCATGTGGCCAGACGACTTCGTCTATTTTGGAAGTTGGTACTCCATAAAAGCAGCCTGGGATCAGCTCACAGCTGAAGCAATCGTTCCCCACTGTCCGTACGTACCCAGTCCAGTCCATGTCGACCTCCCAATTGAGTCTCAGATGCACTAAGGCTCCCCACTTGTGCATTCATATCTCCGGCAACCACCAAGATGTCTGAGCTCTTAGCTCGTCCCAACGGGAAATTCAGGGCGTCATAAAACCTGTCTTTAACGGCATGGGAGCTACAGTCTGTTGGGGAGTAGGTGTACACGATGATACTGTGATACTCCTTCACAGACGTTGCTATACGAACCGCACAGAGGTGACTATCAACAGGTATCCAGTCAAGCAAGGATACTTCAGCCCGTTGAATTAGGATGATACTAAGCCCTGCACATCCCGCCGCAGCAGCCTCTGGATCACCAGAGGGGCGTAGCCGGAAGTGAGAGGAGATTGATGGGGCGGTTAGCTCAATCACTGTGCTTCATCATGAATTCCTGTTTCTGAGACACAGCACATATCAATACCAAGCGAGTCCAGTGTGAGAGCGAGAGCAGCTTGTTTTCGATGCTTTAAGATTGGTTTAGTGATACCTGAGGATGTCGGTGCCATGTGACGAGCAGATGTTGCGCGCGAAACAGATGCATGACGAAGGGAGTTGTTAGTCCCAAGTTCTGGGCCTACAAGAGGAGAGTTATTAATGGGGTGGGGAGGAAGAAAAAGTGTGTGAAGGAGAAAGAAGGGAGGCGTCAGTACTAGCACGTTTTCGCCTACCCCGTCCTGCTGTATGCAGGGAGTAAGACTGATTGCACCACGTGAGGGCCGATGTGGCATGAGTTTATTTGTATGTGTGTGATTCATGTTTGTACGTGGGCTGGGATGCTGCCGGGGTGCTAACACCTAGACAGGAGGGCGATTAGGGTCCTCAACCAAAGCCTTCAGCTCAAAAGCCTGACCACAAGGCAGCGGTTTCTGGCGGGCAATGCAATCGCTTTTCAATTTTTACAGAACTATTTGCCACACATGTTCCAACAGACAACTTGGAGGACCAGGAGATTGTTTTCGTCAGACCTCTAACCATTGACCAACATCGTGTGTCACTGAGGTACACGGACCATCACACCACGGTAAGGTCCAGTCCCTTCGTGTCCTATATTATGGTCTGTCATCGGGAGTCGTGGACGGCCGTCGAATAAACAGGTACAACCACTAACCCATCGCTACGCATCACTGCGCTCCCCAATGACGCTCTGATGACGTCATCCCGATTGGTGGTGAAACGTTTGCAATCAAATTGCCCAGTTCAGTGAACAAGCCAACGACCATAAACAGGTATCTTTGGCGGAAAACAATTCTTATTCGATAGTTGGGCTAACCAAAACTTTGTTCGGTGCAGTTCATGAGTAGACGAATTAAAATCCTAGTAGATCGTTAGCTCTTGACCGGATGACTATTTTAGAGGCTCAGACGAACGCGTGTTGGCAACTATCACGCCTACGAAATAGGCGACTGCGTGACAAACCAGTTTATATTGGTAATACGGTATGCAGCGACACCTAAACAGATTCCTATGCGAAAGGGTACCAGCACCCAAATAGGCCAAAATACCCCATTACCAGCAATGCTGTCTCTTTGGATGCTTAATCTATTACTACGTGGACGGGCACTCATTTTCCACTGGCAGTGATCATGATTCCTAGTGGAAGGGAACCCACCGAGGCCTAGTAAAATCATACCTGTTTTCTGCTTTCGTTACAGGTGATCGACCAATACGCCAAATTGTTGGGACAGCAGGAAAGGTTTGCTCCAAAAGCTCAAAGAGCACTTCTACCTGGGATGAGGTTTTCTGATGTTTATGAATTCCTAGCTGCCCTGCTGCTGAACCGCCCTTTACCCTATCTGAACGAAGCATCCTCTGGAGTAGTTCTCGATCTGGTTTTGAGGTACTGGTTATTTTGTTTTGCCGTTTATCCTGTTTCCCCTGTTGGCCGAAATGAGTTAATTTACCCAACTCTTGCATACATCACCAAAACAACAGAAGAACAGATTGTTAGAGATTAGCATTTCAAATTACTTTCATCAGTCGCAGGCATAAAATCGTCTAGATTTATAGTTAGTTGGCATAGTAACAGAAACTGAAGGTCGAACGTCACATGAGGAGGTCAAACGGTAAAAGTTACGGTCGGGTCAGCTCCGGGGTAAGTGAATGCTCCGATTCAATAGTTTTTGTGCACAAAGCGCTGGTTATTGTTATGTTACAAATAACATTTCCTTAAAAAAAGCCAATTTCGGGTTTTGTTATGAACTGGAGCTTGGTGATCTTCAGAGGAGTTGATCAGATGGCCCTTCTCATAGATGTGTCGCGTAGCTCATGACCCCCTGCACTTACTGCAAGTAAACTGAAGTTAGCTGTTTTTGAATCAATGTTCACAACCAACACTATGTGCACGAAATGTATTGAACAATGTCATCTGCTCACCCTAAGGTCGACCCTACCCCAACTTGTGCCAAAATACTTCATGTGACTTTCTGTGTTTAGTCTGTGTTACTGCGCCTTTTACCTATAAATGATATCTGTGACTGGTAGAACGTTAAAGCTACTGAGCTCTACCGATTTTGCTAATTTTTGACCCATGTCCAATGCATATTGTTTTCAAAAACAAAATCTTTTTTTCCTTTGAAATCGTTGGTAGTCTCGCTGAGTTGCTGGAGTTATTGCAGAATGGGGATGTTGGCGCTTTCCCGGAGCTCGCGGTTATGCGAAAGGCATTGGAAGTAGCCTCAACTAGAGTAACTGATTGTACTGGGATCTTTCTGGCTACAGCAGCTGCTATTCACCTGGCAGCTTCTCTGAACGCCACCGGAGAAGACTTACTCGATGACTCGATGAGCATCCTCCCACTTGGACCCCTTTTCGTCTTACGTGAAGTTCAGCGCACGACATCGTTAAAAGCAACGCGTGAACTACAGCGGGTTCTACTACGGAAGTTTTGCGAAATTTGGGAGCGTAAGTTGAGTGTTCTAATTCGTTCAGCTGTAGCACCCTTTCGGTGCCTAACTGCCATGCCACCCGAAGGAAGCACGAGGGCTGGGATACTGCCAGGTCGCCCAAACCTAGACAGGAGAAGTCGAGTGGCAGAGGTCGGGTTCGAACCACGGACCTTCCGGCCAGTAAATTTGCGCTCTAACCACTTGGGCCATCTCCCCCCGTTTGTGCAATCAATCGATCGATAAATTGCCACTTTATTCTGGTCCAGGAATGTAGGGGTTGCTTTTACGCATTGTATTGTCACACACAGATAGCACCTGCTTTTCTTGAAAGTGACTGGTTGGAGTTTCATTCTTGAAGAACCTTGTCTAATGTACGTGTAAATAGAGTAGTGCGTCATTCTCCCTTACAGCTGGTGAGATTTTTTGGTGCAAAAGTCTGGGTTTCTGCTGGACAGACCTTTCAATTATGCTGACAGCGATTTCCGAATGGTGCAAGCTACGTGCTCTCATGTAATCGTGTTTCCAGCGTCATCGGGATTTATCTACTTGTAGAACCTGCTGTGTGTTAGCCGGTTGGTGTTTGGAAGACATTTCTTTTTTTTCAAAGCTGCAAACAGTTTGTGCCGGCTCTCTTGTTTAAGGTAGCTTGTGAATTTCCTTGGTGCACCTATACTCATTCTCTGGTACACTCAGAATTTTGAGCACAGTGCCACCATTGGGGCTCGGAAACATTTTTCGTTCCCAATGCCTCCTGAGCTCGCCCCCTCGTATTTTTCACGGTGCTTCATAGAACAGTGGGACCAAATAGATTTTGTAATCGACATTCTTAGTGTGTACGACCGTCTCCTCAGTGTCGTCGACTTTAGCTGTTGCTCTATTATTGGATCAACTCGTTCCCACAAGATACGGCCACATCAGAGTTTATTTCATAATCATGCCTTGCAAATGCCTCTCCATACCGCTTCTTTCCCAGTTCCGGAAATCGAGGACAACCTGAACTCCTTGTCTGTTTCAACGTCTCCCACAAATCCGGTATTTGCTCAATTGGTAAAGAGCTTAAGCATGTTCACTCTCAACCCGTTCCTGCTGCCGAGATCGGTCATTAATTCGTTTCAAAGTCTTCTCTGTAAACTGTGCAGACAAACCTATTCTCGCTCAGTCGATGTTTCCCAGCTTACTTCACTTTTCAAATCAGTTTTGTTTTCGGACTTACAATTACAACCAAAGACTGCGGATCCGGAAGACGATGTTCCTACCCCTTCTGTTCCTCCTCAAACTAAGCAGCAAAAGAAAAGGTGCTATGAGATGGATCCTTCTTGTGACGAACCCTCTGTTACGCCAACCAAAAGAGTCCGGTATGTTCTTGTATGTGCAGTTTCTGTCAGTTACCGTGACATTTTCTTGATGAACTACAGTCGTTACACACAGAATATGCTGCTTTCTTCGAATGCTAGAGGACTGGTCCGTGTCTATTTACGAAGTCCGTTCGTCCGAAAAAAAATTCTAGCTACGATTATTAAAGCCAGTAACTAACTTATTTTTGAGCCTTGGCGAATGCTCTTCAAATTAGAAGTAACTGAATTCCACTACAACGGATTCATTCCACAAGCCTCAATTTCATTATCATCTGCTACGGTGCTCCTTTTGGAACTGAAAAAAAGCTTTTTGCTTACCGAAAATATGTGGAAATAATCAAAACGTTGTGCTGTGACTTTTTTGACAGTAAAACCGTAGGGCTCTTGGTTTGACTATTTTCTTATTGGATACTTTCGGGAAAGGCACCTCGCACGTTTGAATCGGCTTGCGATTTCTCGGCTAGGCTGTCCAAGCCAAAAGGCTTTCATTACAAACTTAGATACCCATTCTCAGGGGTTTGCGGACACAGGGTTCAAATAGCAGAAGCATCACCTCTGTATTTTTGTGCATGTGGTCAGCCAATCGCCATTTTTTCTGGTCATCGAATTCGCGAACGTCCGTGTGGCTGTCTACCTAACAGTATAGCGATAAATCACTCGCCCAATCGAACAGGCCATGGGGCTCTCCAGGTCCATATCTAGGACCTTTTCATGTCACTCCTCAGGAATTACGACAAATTTTAACATTTGACCCAAAACATTTGTCATTTATGAAAATATACTGCGATATTTCCAATATCATGCAAACTGATTCATGAGGCGGCCTGTGTGCAGCACTTCAGTCGTAGAATATCATAAACGAAAGATTCAGTTGAGTTTCTCGTGAAAGCCAAATTGATTTGCAAATGAGTGTATTTCTCGAAAACTGTCTAATTTGGGTTCAAGTAGAACATAAGGTTGACGGAAACTTGGGGACCGCGCCTAACTGATGAGCCTCAAGAAGGGCGAAACCGATCGTGGGCTGTCGAGGAGTTTTCAGCAACCTTGTGAGTGGTTTGCTCTATGAAAATATACTGCGATATCTCGAATATCGTGCCAACTGAATCATGAGGCGGCCTGTGTGCAGCACATTCAGTTGTAGAATATCATTAAGGAGAGATTCAGTTGAAAACCAAATTGATTCGCAAATGAGTGTATTTCTCAGAGACAGTGTACTTTCGGAGCAGATGAATAAAATCGGCACTTCTGAGGCGGATGAGGTTGAGATCATAGCTCCACTCAATATGATCGACGACTAATAATTCTCATGACAACAAAAGCAACAATCTCATGGGTTCCTTGGCAGGGAGACGAAGTTGTTAGGTATTTTGGTGTAATCTAGTCGACCATCATAAACGGGAGATTCGGCTGCATTTAGCCGAGTCTCCTGTCAACCTTGATTGTGGCGTAGATAGGAGTATTTGTAAACGTTTGAATCGTGTTAATTTCGTCGTGACATAGTTGTTTGTGCTCAAGAACAGGGCCCAGCAATGGGTCGGTTCAGATAATTTGACCTAGGTTGTCTAGTCCACTACATTCGCATGTCTGACGATTAGACATTCACATTTCTTTGTCTTTGTTTGATAGACGTTCAAGGAGGCGTACAACGTCCACGAACCAGACAGTGGAGGTGACTGGAACAGCTAACGCGGTAGCATCAGCGCCGACATTGTCTTCCTCATCTACGGTAATGGTAAGATTGAAGTGCTGATGTAGCGATATTTTTTGAGGTGAAACATCATATCCAGTGTTTCGGCGCGACTTACACCATGTTCAGCTTGATCAGAGAGGAAGCGGACGCTTCCAGTTTCTGGACGCTGGTCGTCCAGATGGCAGCACCGATCAGACACCAACTTCCTTAAAAGTGAAAATCGTTATCATCGGGCTGCAAACGGATGTTTCCAAACAGCCTACGCGCCGTCGTATTCTTCACATTGGAAATATTGAGGATAGTATAAAACTGGGGTTCAGGAGACTTAATGCGGCCATCTCAGTTTTGTCTAACATGAACGCGAACATCTTAACACAAAACGAAGTTGTTCGCGACCGACGCTTGCACATACTCCTTACATCCAGCCAGCCAGTTATAGTTTTCCACTTGAGTGCGAAAACTTTTCAGTTCGCCCTTCTTCAATCCGTAGGACACTACTACGTTTGGCTGTCTTCTGATCTTGGCGATGTGAATGCAAACGTTTTATCATCAGGTGAAATGAGACATCACTGCCTCCTCTTCAACAGCACCTTGTATGTTATGGGTTTACACAGAGGCGTCAGAAAGTTTGATAGTTGGTTGATCTTCCGGATCATCTACATTGTACACCAGAACCGATAAACAGAGGCCAGGACTGGAATATCCAGTGTGAAGTCAACCCAGCTACGTGAGACGCACCGATTGCACATAACGTACTGTGAATGTGTCTAGGTAGTTGTCCTGAAAATGTACACTTATTGCTTCTGTGCCGATAAAGTTCTTACAGGCAACAAAAGGAATTTTCATTCGATGCCAAGCACGTGCTCAGACATGCATCTTCACAACTGTCTCGTCATTCCATCGAGGTGCCCATGAACCTCGGCAAGGTGTATTGCCTCTTCAAATTTGCACCATTATTCCAGCAGATTGAAGCTTACGATTGGTTTAGTTAATTCCCTCACAGGCTCTTTTGTTTTCACTCACTGGTTTGAAGAAATGACTCATCGGCCGCATTGCAGATCTGGTTCATCACGTTCATTACAAGTTTTCGAAAAATAGTAATTGTTGTCATTGCGTTTCCACTCCCACAGCCTCTCCAAATACCAAAAACTGGGGAATTAAGCCAGTTTTTTCGACGAGTGCAGGACGAGAGGGAGAAGCTTGTAAATCGAAAAACGTACCAAAAGGTAGTTTGGCTTTTCTGGATTTCGATACAAGTTCTATCGTTTGATCGCTTACAGTAGTTCGCGCCGTTCCGATTCTCTGACCAACAAAGGGGTACCGACGCCCCCCCTCCCCCCGATAAAAGGCGATAGAGAAATATTGAAACTCACCGACACAACTCATGCTATAATATCAGCGGGTTGACTGATAATCCTCCCTACCAGGAATACTGGATTGCGAAAAATTCTTCTACTTCAGTGGTTGGCTATTTTGTCATCCAACATAATAGAAAGTTGCCCCCTATTTCAACGTTCAAGAACATGAATTTCTGTTCAAAACGGTATAGCAACACATATGTGGTATTTCAGCCAAAGAATGCAAAAAATCGTTCAGCTGTAGCACCCTTTCGGTGCCCAAGTGCCATGCCACCAGAAGGTGACACGAGAGATCGGATATTGTCAGGTTGTCCAAGCCTAGACAGGGAAGCCGAGAAGCAGAGGTCGGGCTCGAACCACGGACCTTCCGTTTAGTAAATTCGCGCTCTAACTACTGAGCCGTCTCGGCCCCAGAATGCAGGCTACCACTTAAAATTTCTCTGGATCCACTTTCTAACAAGCATGCGGCTTCAATTGAGCCGAGGCCATTGACTTCTTCGGTGGATATAAATACATGAAGAACGAGGACTGAGTTCATTGAGCAACTCACTGAGAGTCACCACCCTAACATTACTGATTGCAAGACGTAGTGTTTCTTGATAGACAGGAAACCTCTGGAAACTAGAAGTTCTAGTCTTCTTGTTATTTTAGCATGTTCTGCAGATCGTTTCTACGTCAACGGCATTTTTACTGCCTTAAGGTGACGCTGCTTTACGACTGTAACCGTGTTTTT
The DNA here is from genome assembly GCF_000715545.1 of Opisthorchis viverrini. Lineage (NCBI taxonomy): Eukaryota > Metazoa > Platyhelminthes > Trematoda > Opisthorchiida > Opisthorchiidae > Opisthorchis > Opisthorchis viverrini. Next base: position 212,908 of record NW_008752029.1, on the reverse strand, counting down.
TGTACGACCTAGGTAAGGTTAACTTGGTTTCACCGGTTACAAGCTTGTGCCAGAACCTCAAAACAAAGTCACACAACACAAAGACAATCGTTCTTGGTGGGGTATACTCAGATATATCGATTTGTGTCCAACTTAAGAGTAACGGAAACACCTAGACGGGCCTTAGACCGTTGAAGGGTTTTAAACACTTGTAAGTGGTCTGTCCTATCGAGAAACCATCGTAGTTCAAATGTTACCGTACACTGACTGTTCGAGTGTATTCATCGCTTTTTTTTCGCTAAGTACTGCTATTGTCTCGTACTACGTCTGTTCACACAAGAACACAACTTATACGGCACCATACACTACGTTGCATAAAAATGTTTTCCCGACCTAACCGACATGATGCGCTACTCAGTGTCTATGTATTCATTTATGTGATTTCTTGTCACATTTCTACTCCCGTTCCCTCCTTTCTCCTTCAGCATTTCCGTGTTCGAGACACGTTTAATCGCAAACCCCGATCACTGAAATGAACATACATTGTATAGCTTCTGTATTTTTATTTCCTCATTGTAATAATAAAAATCAAACCAACAAAAACCCATGACCTTGCGCTGTTGGTTGCCGCAACGCCCGGGTCTCACAATAAAGTGATAGGAGAGGAGGTATGGGAGGAAACTAGACAGGCATGTCCATTAACGCGAAGCCGTGTGCACAAAAACGAAAAGCCCGGTCTGTGGCAGGGATCGGCCTTCTTAACCTCACAAACCATAGGAATGCGGTAAGCAGACAAACCGTGTGTGCTATGTACAAAATGTGTGTGTGCATCTAACACGGAAGAGACCTTTGACATCCAAGCAGTGATGACTACTGCCGTTCTATTGCTGCAATTGGTTTGTCAGCAGGAGCTGTTGACCCGAAATTCACCAAGCGACGACCCACGAGGTACCTGTGCAAAGGGCAGGTTGGGAATAATAACATTTGACTCACAAGCTGTGACTGTCGTCAAACTGCCCTCCATGGAAATCAACTTTCCTAGAGTAACGCCGCCCGATTAGGGTCGCCGTTGGGAACGATCACTCATATGACGACATGTGTGGCAGAAATTAATATTCATCGCCAGCAAAGGAGATGAACCATTCGACACGAATACGCAAATGCATATCGATGTCAAACCTTAGTAAGCCTTTCGTGAAGGGCATGCTAGATGATCCCTTGTACACTCCAAACAGTTATTCTATCCCCTGGTTCCTGCGCCCTCAGGCTACGATTTTCACCAAAACGTAAGTTAAGTTGACTTTGACAAGCAGCTGAGTGAGACAGATAGGTTACGAAGATGAATATGATAAACACATCTTTCTGTCCTCAGATAGGATAGTTCAATTTATCAAGTAATGCCAAAGTGCGTATTACTTCAAGTGCCATTTGGCGGATGATCCCTCATTTTTTGACGGGTACCGCATCGACAGATTTTTAAAGGGTATGTGTACGGTAAACTCGGTTAGAACGACCGATCGAGGCAAGCTTTGACGTGCATTTACACACATCGCAATATCAGTAGGGCTTTTTGCAGAGGTCGGCCGACCATCAGTCCAAGTCACGTCCGAGTATACAGTTGTCTATTTTTAGCGAAGTGTATTAGACTCAGAATAATGGCGGTCATACATAAACAATGTGTTATTAGTAAACATTCATTTGCTCCGAAAATACCACAAACCCTAACTGTGAAGCAGTCGTTAGACAGGAAACTCGTATTTAAAGTAAATTGCTATTCCTGACGTTTTGCTTCTTGATGGCGACAGCCACCAGGGCCTACTTCCGACATTATGCCTACCATGTCCGCTGTTTACATACACTAACTCCAGTCTGATGAAAAGGCATTCACCAAACCAACTCACGCGTAGGGGCGTTGGGATGTAAGTTATTACCCTTGGATATAAGTCGGATACCACAGCCTCCATATGCCAATTTTGGGACCATGGTAAGCATTTTTCCCTGTCCGGAGAATGTCACCACAATGAGCGTAGAAGGGAAACTAATCAATAACTGATAAAGTTTGGACTTGCTAGTCCTAGTCTTGATCGTTAAATTAGTTTCCCTTGTGAGCCAAATGAATACGAATCATTCCAAAAGAGCTTGAAATTGTCTACCGAACAATCATCACCTGCTGTAAAACCCGCGTACTGCATAATTTTTATGCTTTTGTGTGAGCATTTCAACTAAAGAGTGTGGGAGCCAAGCTTGCCACAGTTTGGTGCAGTCCTATTCTGACAGAGAGCAACGCTAAAGGATGATTATATATATATATATATATATATATTGTAAACTGTGATAACGTTCGCAGTACAGTCGTACTGTTGGCGTTTAACGTCTGCGAAGTTCGCACAGTTCAATAGGGGGTGCTGATTGATCTGGTGCCATATGAACATAAGATCTACGACAAAAATGATGGCTATCCACGCTAATGTGTGGCATTCAGCTAGGCCTGTCTGAAGACATCTGGTTATGAATAATTTGAAAGAAACAGCATGGAGTGTCGGCCTTTATCCGTTACACGTTTCTGAGACTAAAAGACCACCTTAGAGTAGTCATGCGACAGAATATCCACAAGTTGTCGATACACATCACCTCAATAAAAATTCTGAACAGAATACTTACTTTTCATCCTTAATGCGCGTATACAGTGTTTGTAAATGTCGAGTTTCCAATAGGCCCAGCACCACAAGAACTATCAGAGCGAAAAGCGCCGGATAGATGAAGCGAAGTGTGAACTCCATTTCCAAACCTAAAAATAGGGGGGAATGAAGGGGAACGCATGTGGAGAGTGCGCCGAAGCGATACATATTAGTGTCGACGGTTGCTGGTGAAATAAACAAAGCGGTAAGCATGATGAATTGCAATAATTTGTATTCAGGAAATTTTCGCATGCATATGCACATGGACAGTACGTTACCAAGTTTGAAGTTTAAGTGTCCGTGGCACGTGGTCGCATGTCGTGTTCGGCCAAGAGAAGCTTCAGCTAGGACCATAAGAGTTCAAAGTACAGGGATAGATCAGCCAGCTTCGATGAAGTGCTACCGTCAGGGATTCCCATGCGTTGTGACACGAGCAGCATCCTTAGCGTCACTCGGACTTTCATTCAAAAAAACAGATCTTACACCACACAGTCAATTATAGTCCAAATGTTAATGGAGAGATCGTTGTACAGAAACCTTAGCCAGGGTAGCTGAGTCGTCCCTTTCTAATCTGTAAGAACCGCCTCCAAAGCAGACCGATTAGCTCCAACAAAGATGAAAAACCTCGGTTAATCTTACACGGTTTCTGCGCACGGGTTTGGCGACTGTCGCATCCAGATAGCCACAGATGGGAACTGCAAAATAGTGGACTTCCGATTTGACAACATGGAAATTTCGTTATGCCTCGGCATAAATAAATGATAGGCAAAGAACTACATACATCTGGGGACGATCCAAACGAAGCCTTCTGGAGGATATCAGATACCATTTAAACCATATGAAAGTAACCTGCACGAAAAGCTCACCTATTCTGTGTGCCGTGTAATGGGCTAGTAGGTACGGAACGGTCAGACCCAATCCCACGCAAACGAGTAAGGGAGCGAGTTCGGATAGTAAACGGAAAGCGCGCGCGCGATATCGATTTTGAAGCAACTCGTTTTGACATGCTTCCAAACGTCGACGCAACCACCACGTTGGACCAACCAGTGTTAGCAGAATTCCCACCTTCAGATGCATGATTCCGAAAATCCAGTGCTAAAACAGAATTTGTGAGCATACAAGTGCAAGAAATAGAATCCCGTGATGAGTAGTGTTGAATCAATAATATACGTTTTTCAACGACGTCAGGTGTCTGTAAACTGTGTCTTCGACTTTCTAGACTCCAAGTGACATTTGAAACCAACCACGCCTGATCATTAACGAGTGCGACGTGATCAAAGGTACCGACAAGTTCAGTGTGGGGCTGAACCACGTTAGTAGTTGCTAAGTCACATCGGCAATCAAAGGACAAGATAAAAATCTCAACGAAACATCTTAGCTAGATTACGTAGTTATTCGACAACTGGGAAGGTAATGATTTCAGTCTCATGCGCGTTAACAAAAAGATGGATTTACATGAACTTGAAACTACCGGCCCATAGCACCACGGAAACATAAATGGAAACGTAGTTTATAGAATCTAAAAATGGTCATTCTGCTATATAAGTGAAAGTGAGGTGAACTGGTGTGTTCCTCAGCAAAACAACACCTAACAGCGATACGAAGGTGCTCGTTTGTGGATCTCGGGGCCATAGCAGAAACATAAAGACTTGATCTTAACTACTAATAAGTAGTCAAAGTTATCGCAGCCTGTGAGGTCTACACCAGCACCCGCAACCTCCCTGAAGATGACAAACTGAAATAATCTATCCTGAGCCTGCGAAACCGGCAAAATTTTCATGCAGATCATGGTCCGTGTGTTTGGTTTTTAGACACCCGAAGCCATTGACTGAGCAAACGGCACCTGAAATCTGGCACCATCCTACTCTAGGAAGGTTCGGCTGGATGGTTTGCTGAACCGTTGTATAGCTGCATTTGGCGCCGCTTCAGGCATACTCTAGCTTGAAGATTGTGCGCATCCCATACAAAGTGCAGTTTGACATTGAAGGAACGCCAAGCATGGCAATGTACACTTAGCATGTGCGGCTACCAGATATGCTCGTCATCCGTTTTTCTTAACATTCGTTATTGAGGGATTCGACGCAGCATATCCGCGGTTTCACAAACGCACCAATCAATACGAAATCTGCGACAAGTTGAAACTGATAAGGTGGGCTGCTAACATACTGGAGGCAGCAAAAGCGATACTGGGAAGTGGCATGAACCGCGTGTAGACGGTCACGCAGAATGCCCTAAACGATTGGTCGTGGAAAACAAAGTGGAAGCTGAAAACCACGTAAATGAAATGTGGTAGGAGAGGTAGTGATCAAGGGATCAAGTGGTCAGGTAGGGAACGAAATTTAATGCCCAAGTTCCGTAGATCATATGGCCGCGATTTCCATATTTGCAGTTCAATTCCATCTTTCCATTTGATTCCACGGGATTTGACAGAGAAGCAACGCCTATTTGGGTAGATGCTTTGCAATGGTATGACCTCAGGTGAAAAGTACATTTAGACAAAAAGACGAAAAACCCGGGTTGAGACGGTACGCATCGCATGGAGAAGTAGAGTAGAAGATAATAGGGCTGCGCAGGACCAAATGTCCATTCGAACTGTTATCGGAACAACCCCTACTGGTTGATAATCTGTGGATATTTTTGGAGGGAAGTAGGTTATGCGGCTGGTCGCGGGCCTTTTCGCAGTGAAAAGATCAAGGCATGTTTGTACAAGGTGTTAGGTGAGTGTTATCATGTAATCACAAATGGTCCACTCACTTCCCAAAATCCAATGTACAGCGTTTTTCGTGGTCCGACTTGGAAAGGAGCGATAAACGTCAGATTGATTAGCAAACCGAGACACACGGGCAAGATGACCAAGAAGAGGACGGCAATGCCGACCATTTGCACCAAACCAAACAAAAGTATCAAAGAGTGTATCAGTTTGAGGGCTACCGGCTCCTCCCCTTCCTCTCCTCGATTATTTGTGTTACGTAGACTGCTCATGGGTGGCGGTAATGCAGGGCGAGGTATTGCAATCTCACAAGTTGTCCCAGAACGAGTCCAGATTCTCAAAACTCTCAGCGGCCTGGACCAGCAGAACAGTCGGCTCAGTCGGGCGGCCAGGATACAGAACGAACGACGCAATGCAGTCAGGAATACCGGGAGGCTATAAAAAGAAACGGAAGAGCAATATGGGGTCAAGTGTTCGGTAGAGGCGAATAAAACGATGTATCTAAGTTAGCCAGCTTATACGGAAAGACCTTCTCCTGAAGCAGAAAACGTCCATTTAGCAGCAACCAAGGTGTTGTTCCAAAGTGGAAAGTGTAAACAACAAAACATGTAGGCAGTATCAATGCGAACACAAGGTTAATTTCTTCAGTTTGAGAGTAAATACTACACCAATTAAGTTACATACGCAGCGACTACACGCATGTACACGTTTAACTCACCAAAGTGACAACCGAAACAAAAGTCCAAGGACGGTGACCCCGGTAACCAGAGCAACAGCATCATGCCGTGGATTGGTGCGAGTATTGAACAAGGCGAATGTGAGACGGCCTATTGCAACCGGGACAATAAGCAAGGCTGAGCTCAGTAACATCAGACTGAATATCACAAAGAAGCAGAGAGCCACAAGGCGTAGACGAAACAGTCTAGGTCGCTTGTACGGCACGTAACGAGGGAAGGCATCACCCATGTCATCCCGATCGTCCGGGGCCTGTGGACCAGCTGGCTCTGGCTCAGGTTCAGGCTGACCATGCATCGGGTCTTCAGCAGCGGGGACCGGGGTACCTCGAGTTGCAAGAGGGGAGGAACTCTGATGGGCATTGGACTGGGAACTTGCTGATTGTCCGCTTCCGGATGGAGAACCCGAAGAACTAAAAGGAGTTTCGGAACCATCTTCATTGACGATCCAGTCCTGTAGAGGAGAAAGGCGAATTGTAGGATTTCCCAGAATATATATATATCTTTTTGCTATTTGAATGTGACGATCCAGTCCTGTAGAGGAGAAAGGCGAATTGTAGGATTTCCATATATATATATATATCATAATTGCAATGTGTATGCGGTGATCAAATATAGAAAAGTGACGTTCGTCAATTGGATACACAACCGGGCTCGGCCCAACGTACTCCCAACCTGAACAAGTGACGTTAAATAGAGCCTTCATGGTGCAAACAGCCCTTGAACTAACTGATCTCAATTCTTTGCTCGTATGACTAACTCCTGTTCCATACAAATAGATAGGGGCAAAATGCTAAAGAGACAGATCTCTGTTGACGGGCGACCGTTGGAAAAACATAAGTGCCGAATGTCCGATTGTTTGGAATTGCACAGAGAGTTGATCCCTTCGGCTGATCCAGCTCTATTCGTTGGAGCGCATGAATTTCAACCATAAAATCTTTAATGGTTAAGCCACACAACATCTAAGTGCGAAAAGTAGTGAGTAGCTGTAGGCAGCCGAAGTGAAAAACTCATTTGCATTCCGCAATACACATAGGCGGTAGCGGAATCTGTATGCGTTCCTAGTTCTTGTGCTTATTTAAAACATAATATCGTAAATGTGCTGAGCTATCTGAAAACAGGTGAACGAGCACATAGTCAGGTGCATGGGTACCTAAGATGGTAGCCTTGAAAAGCACACGTTACGATAAGATTCCGCACTCGATAATCGCGGTTGCCTGGTGGTCTGCTGACCTAAAGGAAAGTAACGTCGGTCAATACAATAAGAAATCAACAAGGTTTCCAGTTGTAGTGAGGTCAAAACATACCTCTATCCTAAGTTAACCTGTCAAAGGATTATTGGTAAGAGTTTCTGTGCTAATCAGAACAAAGAATTAACTATGATAAAGCTGTCAGGATTATTGCTATTTTCTTCTCCTGAGTTCAGATGGTTTAGATAAGAAGAAAAGAGAAATTCATGAGTATCATACGATTTTAAAACGTGATAAGGCGAATATTTGATTGTGTCAGTGGTAGTCTCAAAGCTTTGCGGGGGTCGAGGAAGGTCCATGCAGGCAGACATTCAACTTACTCCGGGCTTAAAAGGAACATCTCCAACCAGATAGCTACGCATGCCCAGTATGATGCCCACGCAAATACACCAAAGGCGTAGGAATTGCCGTACGGCAGCTTTGGCTTGTACATCCAGTAGAAATGGAAGAACTACTTGCACAAGTATGATCTCCACCGAATAGTCCAGTGGGTTTTCACTGAAAGTCACAAATACACGAGAACATAATGCAAAATCGGAACGACAACTTTGAGCAAAATGATGCGTTGAATGAAGACAAATCTGAATATATGCAAGCCTAGAGGTAAGCTATCGTGGAATGAGTAGCTGAACTGGGGGCCGGTCTTTGTTTGCTGATGTAACGCAAGTCAGGTGCAATATAAAACGACCCGTAAGCATGAGGGCCAGTCGAGTGTTGACCCAAGGGTGAAGCGTACTGGTGCAACCCATCACCATTCCTCATGTTCCGACATATGTGATGAAAACAAAAGGAAATTTTAGAAGAGGATCATAGGACTGGATTTCTCAAGTGTTGACACACGCAAATTTAGAGAGAAGTAGCTTTTAGTGATGTAAGTTGATGAGCCATTTACGATCTAAAGAACCAAACCTCAAACCTACATTCCACAACATTGCTAACCAAACGTAAGGCTAAATCGTGGAAACTGATAACTAACGGTCGTTGAATAACTGTTTTAGGACTAATATGAGCAACCGAAGCATTCGCAACCTAAGATGACTAATCAATTTAACCGTTATTAATCGTTGCAGGCTTTGGTTCACTTAGCCACACGTAAGAGACCCCATCATCGTTCCTGTGCAACGGCTCCGATGACGTAATATAGCACGCACATATACTGTGGGTGTTGGGTGGCGCAGTATATGCTACTTCAGCAACATTTGGTGAAAGTCGATATTTCTTCGAGAGTGCTCAAGTTCCACCGGAAGTTTCACGCAACTATGCCATGCCGATTCAGCCTGCAAAACGAAACCGCAGAGACAAGCCGAAAACCTCTAAACCTCATCAGTTAAAGGTGACTGGATCAGTAAGATAACAAGATATGAGCGGCGGAAGTTTCAACCTCCTGTCGTTCTCGTCAAACCGACAAAATTCGTCCTTACTAAACCCTTTGGTTTAATAGAGGCACATACACCTAAAAAGTAAGACAACTCAGTCGTACGGGCTACCCGGGGTGTTTGTCGGGGACGTTTTCCAATGAACTGAGACAAGGTCAATTTCTCAGACACTCATCAGTGCTTAAAGTAAGGTTTCTGAGAGTGGAAGCGCGTTGATCAAGTTTTGATTATGAACAAACTTCGAATAGTTTACAAACTCACATTGAGTTGTGGGTCACAAGAAGAGAATCAGAACCGGTAAAAAACCGAGCGTATAAAGAATAGCGGGAAAACCGAACACATGATAGAGATGTCTGAAACTCACTGCGCCACTGCGAGTTGAAACGGTAAAAATCCTGGAAGCACACGTCGAACAGCTTCAATGGGCACCCAAAGCATGAACACGATAAGAATCCCCCAGATGGACTGAACAAGAAAAGTAGACAGCGAGAAAAAGTTGAGCAGATAACTAGGTAGGTGAGTTTTCGAACCGGTAGACTGGTAAACGGATGAGGGAAACTTACGAATGTTGCAATCAGGCGTTGGGTATAGATATGTAGAGGTTGCATGATCATCTGAAATAAAAGAAAATTGTAAATTATAGCTATCGACAAAAAAGATTTCGAAGTTCAACCAAATTTGAGAACAACCGTTGTGGGCCAAAAAATTACACTCACCATCATCATTACAACAGTGGTGGATAGTGGGGCCATGCAATCATGGACAGAGATCGTAGTAAATGATGAAAAAGGAGGGGAGGGTTGGGGGCTTACAGGAAAAACGACCTGTCTCCAGAGAAAATGTCCTGAAGGAAGGTCTGAGCATTAAGCTGAAGCAGGCCACCGTCGACACACTCACCTCAATTCGCCCAACAAAAGCTCACCACACAACAGCCGGTAAGTGTTAGTCAGGTGGTCGGACTAAAAAACGACAGCAACCTCAGCAAAGGGATCGGCTACGTTCTGTGTCCTGAAGTGCAAGGAGAATCACGTGGAATCTACCCGGGCGCAAAAATCCCACAGCGCCCAACCTGAATGTTGCCGTTTCAATTTCCAATTGCAACTTCATAGCCTGTCCTCCGCGAACTATCTGTCGACAGCGATTTTTGAGTGGAAAACAATATTATCTTTTGTCGGTGATCGGGCACACGTAGTGTATAATCCGACCACTTTAGCCTGATAAGCCTTATCTGCTGCTCGAGCCAACCCAGACAATGTCATTAAGTACACACTTGGCGTCTACTATACAAGAATGAAAACGGTGGCCAGTTATCTAAAGACGTTTGAAGTGTTCAGATCAGAGGAGCAAAGTTGTACAACCACAGAACAGGACTGCTAACACGGCGATTCAGTATGCACGGCACATTTGATTCATTTGACCAGTGTGTTCATCTTAGCCCGCCTGCTCAGCTAAGAGTCTCCTGTAAATTTGTGAATATAATGTGTCGTTTGTATTATCAGGATTCCGGGTGTCTGTGGGTACACGGGGGAACTCTCCAAAAGCTTCTGTACATAAAGTGCTCTCCGACACGGATGTTACTCTCCATCCCCAGTCAATTTCGTGATCGATGAAATAATGAGACTAACGTTGAAAGGTCTTCGAAAACCCGATGTTCAAATAGCTGCTCGCAAAACCCATCAATCTGTAATAAGCAGAGGACATCGCCCCCTCTTAGAAAGGTGACAAAGCACAGGTGCTTTTGGATGAACTGATCCAAGTTCTTTGGCATGCGCTTTGCAGCCACTGAACACGCCACTTATAATCCAAAGAGGCGCTCGAAGTTGTTCTGGATAAACGCAGAACAATGTCACCCTCATAATTTAAGTCTACCGACTTTTCATACACGGTTTTGATACCCATATTCGAGGACACGGTGTCGATGAGGAGACTGTAGAGGGCATGCCCCATTCGGCTGGTGGATCCTTCACAGCTCATTGTAAACCTCAGCACGGCCAGAAGTTTGAAAATACACATCACGGAGAATGTCCAGAGGGCATTCGAGGGCATTCCTCGTTGGGCAAGTAGGTCTAGATACGTCAAATTATCGATGGAGCTGGAGGATCCATTGAATTCAGGAAAAAACAGCCCCAACTGATCGGAGGTGTGTGGCGCTGCTCAGACATTTGGCGTCATGTGAAGATGTGGTCAATGACCCTCCTACCTGGTCCCCTTGGACTAGCATCAAACGTGATTAGGCCTAATATCGTGTTACTTAGGCTGGTAACCGTGTCACAACCGGAGTAAGTCACAAGTTTTCTTCACCCGAACGAAGGCTGTGCTTGAGCTGACGTCTAACAGTCCGTCTAGCTGAATTATTCTCAGTAGTTGAAGGGATACTATGTTTCACCTCGAGGAGCTTATTTGGTCGGCTTCCAGAAAAAGCAAATGCAAGGTTTCCTACCACGTGGATGGCTGTACCTATCCTGTCCCATTTGTGAGTCATGTCTTCACACAGACTAGTTTGGTGAGAAGGTTTTTCAGTGACTAAGCGAGGAGCTTAAGTCTTCGGTTTCCCCGGATGAAATTGTAGGAGTTTTTCACCGGACGAGAGTATGATCCCAATCGACGTTAGTGGACCTGAATACCTCACCACCAGGTTCCAAAGGCTGTGTGGTCAGTCTGGCTCTAAAATAGTCCATTGGCAGGTAGTGCAACAGCAACTACCACCTGGAAACGCAGGACTACTGAGGGACAATTGGTCAGCGCAAAGCTACGATTAGCGATCTCCACTGATATCATGTCATTTACCAAAGCTCAGGCGTGTTGGCAATCCGGCGAATGTGTTTGTCAAGTTACGCAGCCAACTCAGATACGGTGTTGCGCTGTCGGCGACGATCTTCATGCTCTCAATCGGCGCAACCCACTCCTATGAATATTGCCGCAATCCAACTGACGCGCCTAGACGGTTTTCAAGGAACTGCGCTGGTGGTCAGATATAAAAAAACATCCATACGAGTATTTGTCTTCAGAAAACTTTGGTGGCCCGGCGCAATTCGCTATTCGAACGTGGTTTGTGCGTTTACTATTAAAACTTCAAACCTTACATCTGATATAAATAGCAAGAATTCGAGGAAAGTGCTAGCTGATGAAAGAAGGTAGAAAGTGCAAACCGGAGATGCACCCTGGGGGTTTTCCGCGTAAAAGAGCGATACTGGAATACTAGATGAGAATATGTTAGGTATGGAAACTCATTTACAACCAAAGGGAAACGAACATTTTTCATCCTTAGTCTATTCATAATACAACCGGAAACTTAGGTCGAGGTGATAATCAGGGAAGTGTCAAGGAAGTCGGAGCAAGTATTGATGATCGATCTGGTTTGCGAGATGTGCGTATGAGCTTGAGCCCCGCAGTGAAAACAGCGTCACGTGACGCGCTAAGTTTTGCTGAAATTCAGTAACAGACTAACGTTGGAATCCCTGTAGCTAAAACTGGGACTGACAAAGAATTCTCAATAAACTAAAAGGGTCCGACTATTGAGGCCAATTTATGGTAAAAGAAAGCGTAAGTGTTGTAAAACTGCAAAACTCACGTCATGAATCGGTTTGTAGTCGGCATCGTTGAACAGACGCACGAACCGCAAAACACCGGGTCTCACAACACTCCGGGTAAGCAGGAGTAACGAGGCCATGTAGAATACGTACAGCATACCAACAGCCCAATGAATGAAGGTGAAGGCCACCGGAGCATAGTGGAACACACTGACACGATTCGCCAGACTGGCATTGAAGAGAGACTGGATCAGAGACAAACGAAACGGGACCTGATGATAGCGCATTGCTGAAAAAAACTGGCTAGAACTAAGAAGACCACTATTATGGATGGTGTAAGTTCAAGTTCAATCATGGTTCCTTGAAGGTGATTCACCGACATCCATAACACAACAAAATTCGGATAGAGTTGATGACCGCACAGGATTCGCCGAGTGATTATCAAACAACAATTCAGATCACTCGCGTAGAGATACATACCATCCGTGGATGTGCAATAGGCTATCATGTGTTGTTTTAGTCAGGTGCCAACTTTGAAATGACACGGCACATGGTTGATTGCACAAAAATATAACAATCACACAACAAAGATGCAATGATATCCGCTTGATCCGGCGGGAATCTTATTTTCTAATGGCAAATGGAAACTGAAATACCGATGCACTTATGCTTTCACACGGGGACTATACAAGTATAAGACCATGTCGTCTAATATCGGACCGTGAAAAGTTGTTCTCCAATGCCGGGAATTCGATCCTGCTGATTGGACTCGCGGCACTGAACCAACAGTTGGTTGCTTGATTCTCCGATTAGTTATGAGCTCCATCGATTTAGCTTGATTTGTTTGATACTCGATTAGAATTCGCCGGAAGAGATTAGTGCGAACAGTCACACAGCATGAACGACAGTAATTGCAGCACTATTCACCACAAAACGTTGTGTTACTGTCATGCCACTAGTGTGACGGCGTATACTACTGAGGAGGCACGCGAGCAGTATGCGGTCGCTTCGAAGCCCCGCCCCGTATCTCATGGAAGATGAAGTTTATTACGGAACTCGTGGAACTGCCTTGCAGTGTTCAGCTTACAATTGTGTAATAGTCAATGAATATCCATGAAAATTCAAAGAGATGCGTGAGAATATTCAGTTTTTAAAATCGACGTGCATATGAGACGTTTAGTTTCCTGTAAAATAGATTGTTACTGCTTAGTTGGTGTTTGCTAATAAACGATTTCTCTGGAATCTGGTAAAATCAAAGCCTAAACAGTACTCTGGCTGGCAGACGAATTTCGAACTCAGCTAAATGGTAGAGTTAGTGAAGCTGGCGACCTGATGTAGTCCGTTGTGCTCGATGCCACCGTGATTTTCGTCCACATAATGCTCACTTGAGAAGATATTTACTGATAATTTTAGTCTCATATGAACAGGACAGGACGACAGCTCAATCTCAGAAAAACAACCCGCTGCATGTTTCGCACCCACTTCAGCTCAGAAAGTGGACAACCTGTGCAGTCCATGTTATGCGGAAGAGGGCGAGGAAATCTGCCGAATTCGGCAGCCCCACAATGCATAGGCCCGAAAATCCTGGTTATGTTCTTTGGTTTCACAGAGTAGTCTGCGAGCTGAACCTATAGGTTTGTGCTAGCTCGTCCATGGCAAAATGGCTAATTTCAGACATAAGTTAACGTTAGCGGTGAGTACCAAACACCAAAACACTGTCTGTCAGTTGCTAACTACTCAGAACTGTCAGGTTGACAGGACATATGTCGGCGGAACGAGTTCACAAAACTTAGCACGTTTGAAGCTACAGATGTTGCACACAGACGTCAAATGATCGCACCTATTTCGCTCGTTAGTAAAGAGAATATGGTGCTTTGATGTCACACTGGTTACAGAGAATGCGTGATACAATTGGTCCATAGTAGGCACCATTCACATAAGCTGATATTTTGGTCTCTAAGAGAGAGACAGAAAGAGAGTGAATATTACAAATTCAGGATCACTAGGTCGTGTGGTTCGCCATCCAAGAAGGCTCATTCACCACTCTTATGAACACGTTCAAGAGTATGAATTTTCACAAACACCCTAAGGTACCCTTGAGAATCTATGGTCTTCAAACAGTTCCTCCTATCTTCAAGAGGAAGGGAACCGGAAACAACGCCTCGAGATAACACGAATCAGTCGCACCACTGACGCTCTAGCTGGCTTCTCCTTGTGCCCACCTACGACATATGTGTTTCCTACCGTCTGTCAACTTTTAAAATCATTTAAGTTAAGACTAAGACTGCCGATGACCTAAGATGCAGTAGCTATCCTATTCATAACACGCGTTCCGACCAATTCTTGCATGGTATTCTACCTGAGTGAAAAGTTCTCCTAATTCTCACTGCGCTCCGTATCCCTCCGTTTCCAACCAACACGTATGTAAAATGTCTTCCGTGTAGGTATGGGATGGTATGTTCGATGTACGCTCATGAAAGCTTGCTATAGACTTGACTCGGTTGGGTAATACTCGTGCGCTAAGGGTAGTTTGAAAAAGCTAACAAGGTGAAAGAACAAGTAAATATCTATTTAGAATGGTTTACTGTGGATCAAAAGAAATATTCCCTCTTGCTTGACAGAAGGTCCCAAACCGAAGATACAAGGACCATCGTTTGCGAGACAGCACATATCCCCGTTGGATTTTTGCTGTTCAAAGTCCGTTGTGGAACCAGCAGGTAAGTACACATCGGCAAGACGGTCACGTGAAACCAGTGAATGCAGAACGGCGCATTGATTGACAGAATGACGAGGTGACACACAAAACCATCATAAACGCTCCGTGGAGACATTCATTATACACAAATTAGGGATTGATGGATAGTGAATTGTTTGCAACAAAATTACCAAACTTCACAAACTGAGCTACTAGTAACGCATCCAGTTTTCCGAATTTGCAGAATGATGTCGCCGTATACAATTTAAAAACTGTATGTGGTTTTGACCCGGTTTTGAGCGATTAATGCACTTTATACACCAGTGGTGGTTCTTTTGCTGAAAACGCTAGCTTGCGAGGATCAGACTGGGAAAGGAGATGAGGCAGTACCGTTGTTATACTTAATCGTTGGGTGTTACATTTAGCAAGGCAGTTGTTTACCCCCCGAATTCCGACATATAACCACTCAAAATTGCGTGAACCAAAGTGAGAGAGGATTGTTTAAGAATCCACGCCACATCCGAAAGCCAGGGAGAGAATACCAAGGAGAGAGGGATAGCAATATGCTGCTCTATACATATTATACTGAATGTATCAAACGTAATAAGCTGTGCAACTGACATCACAATAAGAACGAGTAACATAAGCCCTTAACAAATCGTGCCGTTCGAGATCACTTGCTTATTTGCTAGCTAAGAGGTTTTGAATGTCTGAAAAACCATAACTAGCAGCGAAACATGTATGGTAGACTCGTCCCAATGTCATCATAGAGGTCGGTACGTACAAATCAATTTACTAAGTCCTTCTCGCACAGCAGCACCTTCCTTTTCTGGTTTACTATAGGTCTACGTAGACAGTCGTGGATCAAATGAGGAAAAACAACCTAAGAGCCATTAAACATGTCACTGGCTCCTTTGATTTATTGATCACCGGCATAGTAGGAACAGATATTGCTTCTAGTGTTCTCACAAATGGAAGGAAATCTCAGAGTATAGATGTTAAAGTTTGTTCAAATCATTTTCATAAAGGAAACTACTCACAAGGTTGCTGAAAATCCATCGACAGCCCACGACCGGTTTCGCCCTTCCAGTTCGGGCTCATCAGGTAGGCGCAGTCCCCGAGTTTCCGTCAACCTTATGATCTACTTGAAATCATTTTACTTTGTGGAGTACCGAAAGTTACGGTTGATAACTGAAGAGGACTGCATGCGTAGCCGGCATGTGACAAACAACTTCACACCTGTAGTTGCATCCATTAGACTAAAAGATGCACTCTCGAATGGTAAATAGAAATGATCACCTAGCTCTGTTTAAATTAAGCAGAGTAGACCTCGACTTCGTTTTTGCTTAATTGATTGATGACAGATACCGAACACCCATTGAGGATTTTTCAGCATCTCGGTTGAAAAATTCACTATCCAGGCATCCCTTCGTCAATATTTATTTCCACGTAATTCAGGAAAACACGGGTGCTAGGTAATCAGTCGGTATCGACTCACACTGAGTCGTGGAATGGTGACCTAAAGTTAACACGTGATGCACGTATAATGGGGCTGCTTTTCGGATTCGATTTAATCGTTTAACAAATTAGTTGTGTGGTTGCTTCTGACACAGGTTGGCAAGCGTTAGTTTCCGTTAGCTGGCAAATTACGCGTGAAGCAGCAATGATAGTTTGCTGAATCGCTGTGGAGTTAATTTCATTACAGTGTGCTCTCAAACGAAGTTCCGTGGATAAAAAGGACGTCAGCCAAGTTGTAATCAACCAGAATCCACGCCTGACCGGTACGACCACTAGGGGTTGCGAAACCTAAGGATAGGCTGTTGCGTCTCATTTATTACGCCAACACGGGAGTGTAACACCATTCACCTTGTATTTCACGGGGGTCTTATCATCCGTAACTGTGACTCCAAGCAGCATCGAATCCCTAACTACACCCGAACGTTTCTGTTTCCAAAGTGTGGTTTGCGCCAAGATTTATTCGTCGGTCTCCGCCATTTTTTCACACTTTCTCGACACGTCTCATACTTATTGCTCTTGTATCGATATTCAAACAACAGCAATTCGTTAAAAACTCCATGTTACTGATTTTCAACTTCTCAAAAAACATAACACTCATTGACATGTTTATTTTATAAAAACGGATGCAGTGGGTCATGAGTTTTCATTATCATCCCGAACAAGCGAGTGCGAGAGCATGAGTGCGTGCGAGTGCGAAAATAGAACGGTCTAAAGCCACTTATTGGAGGGATACCGTCTGAACTTGGTCCAATGCTGACGCACGCGGTCTGGCTTTGGTACAAGGCTGTGACGCAATGCATATTGCGGAGGCGTTGTCTGACCTTGATCAAAGCTGACTTGCGCTGTCCGGGTATGATACAAGGCTGTGACGCTCTCCATATTGTGGGGGCGTTGTCTGTCTGGTCAGCGTCCAGCGGAGCTGAGGGTCTCAGTGGATTTCGGGCATTCAGTGGCTACTTTCAGAAATTTGACCTTCCTGATACTATCGATCCTTATTCCCCTACTACTACTAGTTCCTCCGTCCATTTGGGTTGCGCTCCGCAAGGCATGTTGTCATTGAGTTCCGAAAGTTGTTTCTTTCCGCTTTAGAGGAACCGAACATGCTGTTATTCTGCCGATGAGGACGGCATGCACCCATCATCTGTTTCGTACATCAAACAGCCCCTAAATATTTCACGAAAACCACACTAACGGGGGAGTTCTGGAAAATATAACTGTCCTTCTCTAGAAAGCCCGCCTCACGACAGACTAAGTTCAGCCGGTTTGTCTAGGCATTTCCCAGAGTCCTCTTGAAAAAGATCACTCCACAGAAGCGATTGCTTCTGGTTAGTCCCTCTGGACGATCACTCCAGAGTGATACAAACATATCTCTCACATTGTAGTGGACTAGTTCTGTCCCCGGAGTTATTCAGATACTCTTTTCCTCGAGCAATGGACGAGAAACAACCTGCGTAGCAACGACATAAAATGCACTTACCCACAACATGCATTCTGTGTTATTGTTTCGACAACGTCACCACATAAAAGTCTAAAAAATTGTTCTTTATTAGGAAGGCCAAGTTAAAATCTGGTATAACCACTACAAACTGATTCATTAGGAGCCTTAAAAATTGGACAGTCGGAATTTACCGCAGCATGCCGTGCAACCAAAACAGCTTGGATAACAGTGTAACAAAAACAATGGCAGCTCGTTAAATAAAGTTCTTTCATGAAGTAGAACCGTCATGCTGAGTGAATGGGAAATTCGTGACGAAAGTCGATAGTCCTTTGAGGTCAGAAACTAGACTAGCTAAAGACGCATGTAAAGCTTGTAAAAACAGTCTAAAAAGGAAAAACGCCAACTTCTTACCAGAGTGCACGCATCGATCCAGAAGCCACATAGGATTGGAAATATGCCGACTTCGAATAGGGATATCAAGGCAACCTTCAGGTAGACATAGCCCAGTCCGAACCAATAGCTGGGTCTGAAAAAGTTAGACAGATGGGTTGAACTCCAGGATATGGCAAAATACATCATACAAACGAATTTTCAAGGACATAAACACTTTTGATCAAGATGTAGTCGGATTTCGAAAATCTCAACCCGTTCGTCTTCTGAGATGGAAGGTTGCTGGCTGATGTAGTTGATGGATTGAATTATTATCTAAATTAGTAATTTTGTCAAAGACGTTTCTTCGCCAGGTGCGACAAGGACTCAGATGTGTAGTTTGATAGCGGTGAGCTGTTCCAGGGCTGTGACGCGATACCGCAAAATCTTGTGAGACCGCCTCATTATCTCCAACAGAGTTTTTGTACCATTAGGTGCCTTCTGATAGGATGGAAAGGATGTCCCTCTTTCGAATCCCAGATCAGTGATGTATTCCTGTAAGAGTTGGTCAGTGGCTCCACCCTCTTCATCGCATTTGTGAGCAAACCCATTTATCCTCCCTACAGGCTCTTTAGTATTTCTAATCGCGGATGGCCTCAAAGTGTGGTCCAGAGACCAGACAACTCTCCGGAAAGGGACCGACGTCAGTTTTTACTGGCTTCAGAACAACGGTATGTTCTTCTACCCGAAAACAAACAGTCCAAAACTAGGGTTCAGCTTTATGGTACGTGCTTCATCATCATTGTTAGCCGGTATAAGGACCTCGGTGTCACAGTAAAAAATTTCACTTCCTCTCTGATGTGCCTGCGTTCCTCCAAAAAGCCGGCACAACGGTTTATCTGCGTGTCCACTTTATTTGAATCGATCAACGTGATTTTTGTCACTATTTACCCTCCATGTATCTAACCCTTATAAGAACATCGCAAAACCATCAAGCATAAGCAAGGCGTATTGAGAGGTAATTGTGTGTGTGTATAGACTGAGTTCTCTTGAAGACACCTCAACCTCAAGTTGAGTAATATTTGAGTCTTACCAAGACATCTTAAAACAAAAACATGCAGCGTGACGGAGAAGTACATAGGTAACCTATACTAAATTTCAGCAAACGTGTAAAACATGAAGAAATGCATTCAGCCACCCTCTAAAACTTAAGTGTCGTCAAAGCAGCCGGGTAAGATTTATGGCAAGCTGTTGGAGGGGACAAAAACAAACAAACTGAACAGAGGATAGGCAAATGTAGACATTGATTCGGGGAAGAAATGCGAAGGGAAATATAATTGTGGGAATAAAACTGACGCGCAACATATGATAGGCTAGTAATCGGATTGTGTGCAGGTGCGTTGTTGACTGCGACACCATCAACAGCGTATTGAAAAAATCAGTCAGGCGTAGTTCCTGACAATCAATTATTGTCAGCACGAGCTCTTAGGCGGAGAGACTCAATCAAGTGGTCTCGTAAAGTAGGCAAACGGAAGCTCAGTTGAAGTGGTAAACTGATATGTGAATCGAAAGTTAGTACGTTACTTGGGTATCTAAATCTGATATAGTGATAAAACAAACTAGCTTTTAAAGGCTGTATGCCCAGACGTCCGTTCGCAGGAACTTTCGTGGATACAGATACAACATTCAGTGAGCGGACTTCAATATTATTGACTGGCTTGTGAGAAAAAAAGAGGATACTACGAAAACGTCGTGCACGAATTGGGGCTATGATAGATATCACCTGAAAAAGTAGCTTGAAGTTCAGAAAAATCGTGTATAAAGTTCCCGAGCACCGTATAACGTTCGACAAAAGTGTTCAGTTGAAAGCAAACACAATATGTATGACTCGGTGACAGCTGTATATCGTTCAGCTGTAGCACCCATTCGGTGCCTAGCTGCCATGCTATCTTAAGAAAGCACGAGGGCTGGGATACTGCCAGGTCGTCCAAGCCTAGACAGGGAAAGTCGAGAGGCAGAGGTCGGATTCGAACGGTTGTAAACACCAGCATATGGATCCAACCTATAGTATTATTGCTTTAAGTCCTATATGACCCTCGAGTCAGTCATCCAAAGTATAGGATCTGGAGTTGTTTGAAACTTGTTCACACCTTGTGTGCAATAAGTCTCTCCCACTCGAAAAACATTTTCTGCAACAAAAACTGTTGGTAAAACAAGAAAAGACCAAATTATCTATTTGCATTTAATGAGTCAAAGATCTCTCTCATTCACTCAAAGTATTTAAACAAGTGGGGGAAACAGAACCCACCTTTGTAAACCGAACAGTTTGAGCACACAGTGGAGCGAAATGAGGAAGCCAGCGATGATCAAGTAGCCCACAAGACTGGTACTCAGGCCCTCCATGTGAGTTGCAGCAATCTAAAAAACAAAAATTGAAGTTACGGGAACGCTGAAAACACCTGTAAAACAGGAACCAAAAAAGGATCGACTTTTGGGAAAAACCAGGGCTACATAGAGCCGCTGAGTAAGCGCGGAGTAGCGCACATACTTACAACCATCCAACGACAAAAAACTTTACATAACATTTGCGATAGGCCGAAAGGACCACACATTCGAAACGATTTTACGATGTGCATAATCGGAAAAATACCGGCGATCTATACGAAAAACAGTTGCTTCGTTTTCCAGCACACCTAACATATTCCAAACTGAACAACAGCGTTGGACAAAATGCAACCCCTTACAATGGGGGTACTGGTTCGATGCAAGATACGTCGAAGAACTGGAGTTGCTTTATAAAAAAAACTGAACAACGCTAAATACACTGCGCTTCCGCTAAAACGCCATTCGCTCCACAGAGTACCCAAGTTTTCTGTTTTCTATAAAAACGTCCACTGGAACTCCCAACGTAACAACTATCTTTTGAGTGTCGGACGCCTGTGATTTGGAAGCATTAACCGTTTTTTCGCCAGACAGACGGTAAATGCCATGTGAAACTATTGCTTTGCGTCCACTAGATGGGCGGAATTAATGATGCTCCAGCGGTATGTGATGTGATTAAACCGTGCAATCGTATCAATGAACATAGGCGTACTGCGTAAAAAGAGCGGGCACATATCAAGAGCTACCTGCTGATAACATCTATCATGCACGGCACACTAGAATATATTCCCGGAGGATGGTAACAAGTTTCTTTTCTCCTTGTCAGTCTATACGATAAAAGTACCGATCCAATGACGCATAGGGAGTGGCAATCAAACCAAATTAAGGAATAAAGGCTGAGTAAACTTATTAACCAGTAACCATGATGAGGACAATCAGAAACCGAATGATTCCGCGGTCAAACCCAGCGAAAAAAGGTGGCTTACGTCATGCTATCCCTCTTCGAAAACAAGGATCACACCTCTGCACTAGCTGGTTGATCAAAAGGTCCCTCAAACTCTGGAACTACGCAGAGAACGAATTCCAGGCTAAGGCAGTAAGCAAACATGTGTTGCCGTTTTAGTTCGGGGGACTCAGAGCAACCGATGTGTCCTTGGTTGTTAGTGCTCTTACCCAAAACGAATGGCATATTATAACGCTGACCTGCATGGACTAGGAAGATCAGCTCCTCTATTTTCAAACGCAGTCAATGCGTCCCAGATAAAAAATTGCCAGTATGTTTCAGCTCTGCACGGTTTATGAATATCACTCGACACAAACGGATTCTCGAGAATTCCACTGGATTCACCGGCGATCCAGACGTCACACAGGCTTCCAGTACGTTGTATTTACATAGCTTGATTTAGCACCGAATACAGTTTACTAGTTAGCGCACTGAGGACACCGGGTTTCATATACATGATTCGCAAACTCATTGACCGACAATTACTGCTTAACTACCATGACTAGCCACTTTGTGTGCATCGCGATCGGTTCGAAACAAAGTTTCCGAGCTCAGTCACAGTACAATGAGACAAAAACCGGCCGTTGCCAACCTACTAAATGACAAGAATGGAACATGAAAGAATAAAAAATATCCCAGTTGTACAAAACAGACATACCAGATTGTCCAGCTTGAATCCGAGCACAGTGAACTGACCCACATGATAAGGGCAAAAAGCTGAAAAAAAGCAAAATGATAAGGTACCGGTCTTGGTTAACCAAATCACGATATGGCCGGTTGATATAAGAACAGCCTGAAAAGACTAGAAAAAAACATGATCATATAACTCCATCCGATTTCGCAAAACGTCCCCATGATACCCTATCCCGTCTTGAAAGCCGTATATTAGCGAATAAAATAGAATATACAATGCGCTCGGTGAATTTTTCCTTGTAAATCTGGCTAAGTGGAGGTAGTTAAATGGGTTAATGCCAATGGATGAATGTGCGGTAGGCTCGAAACCCACAACAGATGGACTTCAAGGCGTACAAACACAAGGTATCAAAAATACCTGTAAAAACTACGCGAACATGTATTGGGAAATGAAATGGGAAACAAACACGCATTCGACGGGAAGCAAAGTAAGGACGTGACCGCACAAAGCAGCCCAGCGATTTCAATGTCTCACTCAGACTGCTGGTCACTCTAACACGGCGCTTATCTCCGCTGAAATGTGAATCTATACAAATTGCTTGTAATGCGCATGATTCGTAGTAAAAAAATTGAGCTAGATGAAACAGTTCATTAGTGGACAAGCAGTCCTCTATGATGAACAAGTTAAGGAAAATAATGCAAAGCTAGCCAGAAATCCTAGCTAGCCCCTAGTGGTTTCCGTTCTCTTCGTACGCAGACACAGGCACAAAACCCAAACCAAGTCAACTCACCGAAAATCACCACAAACAGTGTGTTCAAGGCGATCAACCAGAGTACGTGCTCGAGAAAAGCCAGAGATCCATCCAATCCCAACAAACGGTCCCAGTTCATTGCTTCTCCAAGAGCGGCTTCATCCGCCGCACCATCTGCAGCCGCATCGCCTTCTGCCTCATCGTTAACATCTTCATCCGCTTCTGCATCACCCTCATCCTCACTGAAGCCAGTGGCTGTCCAACCCGAACTCTGGGGCTGCATGGGCAATGCAGGAGCAGTTTGGTTCGGATTAGACATTTCTGTTGGTCTGGTATCCTGTGAGGTCTCTGTCGCCAAGGAAGTAGATGAACTCGGTCGAGGAGAATCGTCTGATGACGTGTTGTTGGTTTGGTTCTCACTGATGTCTGGCGCATTGGCTGGCTCCACTGGCTCATCAGGCAGTTCATCAACCGCGAAACCTACACCGTTCGCTGCACCGAACAAGTTCAGTAAGTCCGGAAAGAACTGACGCCTCTCGTTCCCTTCGGCGGCTGCTTTGAAAAGAAAGACAATAGAACCGTGGATATTGTGAACCTCTAGCGCCATCTAACAGATAAGAAACAAAATTACGTCACACAATGTTTAGATGACATTAAAACGAACCAGCGAAATTCGAACGCAAGTAGATTCATAAGTTGTGTTTGCTTCGAGCCACCGTATGGAGAAAACCAAACCTTTCATTGGTGGTATCTCCGTGAAACGTCACTGCTAAATAACCCAACAGAACTACGACGGTTGAAAACAGTACCAAGAACCAAAACCACAGTCGGGACGAGGGCGGGCAGAACGAACATTTTCCATACTGAAAAGTGTACTGGTTCACGGGTCATGTATATCTTGATGAATTTTGTCCGGCCATGTGTCAAGCGTAGGCGACCCACAATCGGTCAGTTCATGTACGGCCAAGTGTCAAGCGTAGGCGACCCACAAGCGGTCAGTTCATGACAATCATGCACCAAAGATTGTACTAGTTGTTATACCAGTTTACCTGTAACACCCTTCCGAAGCCTAGCGGCTGTGCCGCCCGAGGGAAGCATGAGGGCTGAGATACTGTCAGGTTGATAGGAGCATCCAAGCCTATATGGGAGCATTCGAGATGCAGAGGGTGGGTTTAAACGAAGACACTTCCGGTCACGCCTTAATGACCGAAACCAGTGTGCTAGTAAACAGCGTCATCGGGGTAAAATACGGGTCTGTCCTTGAAGAGAATATTGACAGTTCAGGTTGTATAGTTGGTCAGTGGTTTGTTCGCTGAGCAGCGGTTTTACCGCCAGTCGAGTTGGCACCGTCAGTGCGTCGTTAGAAGCAAAGTGACGCGGTTCGTTGGTGGAGATGCAGCCTTTCTACGTCATTGTTTTTGGGAAAAAATTCACAAGTCAGCATGAAGCAGACAACCTGCTTCCTTTTCCAGAACTTTTGCCCGTTACCGTTCAAACGATCCTTTGTTTGCACCCAGCAAATCTATACGCCGAATAAGAAAGTTCAAGAATTTAAACGCGTTCTAGATCCCCAAAGCTCTCCGGGTAGACGCTTTAAAAGCTTTTCCACATCACAAGTGCTCTGAATTTCCTGATCCTCCTTATCCGTGTAGCAAAGTTGATATTTTGTTTGAAGATGTTAGATGAAATTTAAGATGTGGTACAAAAGAGAATGATAACACAAGCGAAGACAGTACTACCACAGTCACTTTTATCCACGGTATCTCTGACCAGAGTCTTCAGATCCGAGCGGAGGGAGACTTGGCAGAGTGTACGATAGCCTAACAACGCGGTTTGAATTTCATTCCAACTTGTCAAACGGTCACCTCCTCTGTCACACAAGAATTGACTGGAGTAAAATCAGCTGAACTTGTCTCATTTTTCCTAGAGGATATGAGATGTGGTAGGCAACGTACATTCAAGTTGCTTGAAGCTCAACTGGTCAGTTCTCACAGATCGAGTTATGCTCATTTGAGACCTGAGACTGAACTCGAGAGTGTCACAGCGTTATTGGTCGACGTCACGTTAGGTATAACCCACCAAAATGGCCACCAAACCGGCCATTTTTTCCTATTTTACCATGCTTTACGCTGGCCGCACTTTCCGACAGGAAGTGAATAAATATCATCCTGGATCGTTCAGCTGTAGCACTCTTTCGGTGTCTAACTGTCATGCACCCGAAGGTGATCGTTCAGCTGTAGCACTCTTTCGGTGTCTAGCTGTCATGCCACCCGAAGGTTGCACGAGGGCTGGGATACTGCCAGGTTGCCCAAGCCCAGACAGGGGAAGTCGAGAGGCAGAGGTCGGGTTCGGACCACGGTCCTCCTGGTCAGTAACTTCGCGCTCTAACCACTTGGGCCATCTCGCCCGTCGTCCTGAATGTTCACACTATACCGTGTTCTCCTGCTGTAGCATTTCCAACTGTCTTCACATGTCACGCGCATATTCATAAGATTCCATGTGTCCCAGTAGCGCATAGCACTTGGCTGGAAAGGTTCATAGTTTTCTGCAAGCCCTGATATGAGGATTGCCCTCAACCAAGCATGCCATTTATGTACGGAAAGGATATCAAAGCTGGACGACACTAAATATGTTTGTAGCAGTTGGCAGTTCATAACAGTGAATACGGAAAGCGAAGTACGCGGAGGCCCATGGTCAAAGCAAGTACAGAAGAACATGTATGTCGATAAAAACTCTGGTACAATGCTGCTTACGATATAAACCCTGTATTAAGTGGTTCGAGTTAGCCCGATCTTTACACAATGGTTACATAAATATGATTTCGACCGTTCAAGTACTGAAAGCATCGGTCTTTGCGAGCATCACGAGGGATTCGTGCACAGGTCATAGGGTGCGATAGATATGAAGCAGTAATAACATCGACCGTGGCGATGTCCCTCATTGCCCTACACTGAACCCCCCGCTTGGTGAGACGGCCAGCTGTGAACAAAACTGTATTCGGTTGATAATGCTCTAATAGTTAACCGTTTTGGCACGCTCCTACTCAGCACAAAGCACACAAGGGGAACTATGCGAAGAAACTGCTGCACAGATATGCCATATATATTAGCCTTAAGATGTACAACTCATGGGAATTGACCGAGGATGAGAAGTTTTCACTAAACGACCAGCTAGCAAACCTTAGTATTACTGTCCCTACCAGTTAAGAACGATGTCTCGGGTATCGAATGTCCAACTTCTGCTCACGCTGACCGGTTTTCCAAAACGGTATAGATTGCTGGCAGTATGAGATATGGTAATTTTCAAGTGGGATTTCGCTCTGTCAGTGAGGCCAATGTATGCTGAGAAGTTGAGGAGCATTGTTCAGCTTTTTCAGTCCCGTTGGGAACAGTCATCTCACGAACCTCCACCACTGAGTTTCGAAAGCGCTACTTTCCGGCCGTTCAGCCGCGAGAGGCCGAAGGGCAGTGTGATTAGTTCTCACTAAGACAGGACACAGCGTCATCCATCTTTCACATCATGTGGTCACATCTAGTTCTCACTAAGACAGGACACAGCGTCACATCATGTGGTCACATTGATTGGCTCTACGAGTGACGACTTCTCAGATGGAAGTTTCACTCGCCTTGCGAAATTACCCTTCCTACTTAATGATTGAAGAGCCAAAAAATGTTCCGGCAACCACGACCAGCAAAACGGCAAGAATGAAGTGAAAATATAGTCAAAATTTAATTCTTACCACCGTTTTCACCAGCTAACGTTTGTTCAAGCCATGCTGGAGCGCCACCTTGTAGCAGTTGTTCACGTAACGAAATATATCCAAGAAAGGCTGCCAGAGCCAAAATAACGATGGCGAGACCCTAGAACGAGATCCAAAAACGACACTCAGATATCAGGTGTATAGCCGCATATTTCATTGCTGTTAAAAAGCATCCCGAACTACTGAGTTGAGAGATGGAGCATGTTCACAGATAAGACATTCAATCTACCTGCCATACAAAAGGAAGGTGACATTAAAGAGCACCTACAGTAAAAACACGAGTTACACTAATGGGTGTCACAACTGGATACTTTATTTATCTCACTTCCAAACTCAGCGGTCAGATTCATGGAATTTAGAAACCAGACATTCCCTGTCTTCAAGTTTCACTGTTTCAGTTTTACACAAGACTCAGTGGGAAAATTTAGCAACCACCAATCAGTTGGCTATGTTCGCCCGCCCAAACATGTGGTGGATAGAGACAAGCAAGTGGCCGCAGCACAAAGAAATACCGAGATACCATGACTACATTCAAAAGAATCGTACGGACTTTCGTTTTTTTTGGAATGTGGGCGTCGGGATTGGGTATATTAATGCTTATATAGACTATCAGATATGTTTCACCAGGAAACGAACGACCCTGCATTAGAACTGTCTTCTTCAATATGCAAGTGCTTCGTGTGAATCTTCGATGGGATGGGATAGTAGTCAAATTTTTCATATGCTTACCACAGCCAACACACTCCACATCAAGTGAAGCAATATATTAACTAAATGAGGCAACACTTTCGGTTCTATTTCATTCTGATGTACAAGCCGGAGTGCCTCATTCAACTCAATGTTCTATTGCAGGGTGAAAAACTGAACCGCGTTGAAAACAGAGTGGCGCTCATAACAGTATATAACCTATATACACTCGCACCTCGAGTTTGAGAAGTGCACAAAACGGACAGCTTTCCACGTTGGAAGTCACAGCGCTACAAAAGGTTCTTTTAGAGAGGAAACATGGAGAGGCACCAAGTAAATAGTGTGTGAACAATGGTTTAGTAAACTGAATTGTCTGTACTGTACGTTTGCTACGACCACAAAACATAAGGCGTATACCAGAGAATCCATCACTATCCCCGGACCACGTCAAACTTTCTCGTTTAAAGGAATCCACGCCGTAAACAAGGGGAGATATTTTTTTAAATCGGCCCTAATTCCAACCTATCCATTAATACAACTCTTGTTTGTCTAAAACAATGGAGGGATCACGCTTCAATCAAGTTGAAAAAGGAGTTCCGGCCAATCTACCATGTTACCTACTAGTCGACCTACAGTTGCGATGAGAAATATGCTGGTAAAACCACCCAAGACCTTTCACGATGAGTGTTAAAATGCTTCTCAAGTGATGGTTATGACTGTCCCGGAAGTAGTCGCAGATCAGCTAACATACTATACGCACTCCAGGGGCATCTGTAACTGAGGTAGGTACCTGAGTGACCTAACGTGTGCTCAAAATGAAAAAAAAACGTTCAGCTGTAACACCTTTTCGGTGCTTAGTTTCTAGGCCATCCGAAGGAAATCCGAGGACTGAGATACTACCAGGTTGCCCAGGCCTAGACAGGAACAATCAAGAGGTCAGAGGTTGGTTCGAATCATGGGCCTTCAAGTCAGTAGGTTCCTACCCTAACCACTGAATCATTTCAGGCTCAATTGTACCCAATTCAAATGTCAGTCGTAGAAACACAGGCAGTAAATGACGAGAAGAAGGTACGTGGTAAATTCACAGCTGGAAACAAGGTGTGTTGCAAATTACGATGAATTTGTGGAGTAACTACTGATATCTCACTTTACCCTCGGGTTACATACTGACGCGGGGATTCCGAGAGCAACGGTATACAAGCATTGTGTATTGTGAGCGGCCAAATAAACGATGCACTCTGAAATGATTCGTACCTAATTCCCATGATGAAGTTGTCCCTGACTGGTAAAAAACCGCTTTTCGGAAGAACCAAACAATGGCTGTAACTAACTTTGGTCGACCTTTAAAGGTAGTCTCCGTAGATTAGGGCAACCATACTTCACGAAACACTACATTGCTGAACTCTGTTGGATTTGAATCGATCCGATGTGACTTAGTTGAGATCAACTCAAAGCAAATTCACTCAAACTCAAAAAATAGAGGGCAGAGCGCTGAACACAAGGTTTACTTTACTAATTTCCTTAGTAAATGTACACACTTTCGCTCATGAAGTGGGAGAACTGATAAAGTTTCCATTGGATACACCTAAGGGATGAGTTTCGGTGGTGGACTGTCTACAGTCGCGAGAAGCTCTCCCATAGTAAATAAGTCAGACGCCCACGCAGCTCGACAGTGGCGGAACACTGAACAAACACAAACGGGTAACATTTCATTATCGGGCCGAAGGGATAATAAGACGAAGCCCATGAAATGTAAAAATACACCCAAAAACTGTTTCTTTGGGAAGCTGGACAACTCAGCTGCAAACGTTCGGTTACCAGATATGATTGGAAAAGTTAATCAAATCCTTATATTCGGATGATCGACTGTCATTCAAAGGAAAAGTCGTGTGCAAGTAGAGAATATCAACATTTCCAGGCCTACACAAACAAAAAAACCCTACTCACCTGTAGACAATCCCAAAGCAAATGCTGTGTGGACAACATATTAAGGGGGAGGGCAAGCAGAGAAGAAACACTGCCGGTGAAAAGACATCGATAGATCCGGCAGGCCGTCAGCGGGACAACGACTAGCCAGGCAACGCAGACCAGCAGTAAGTGTAACCATCCAATGACCGACCGACGTACACTGTTTATGAGACCGACCAAAAGCACACGCGGCGGCACAAAACGTGGTGTTCCGGAGGCGTAGATCGGAGCGAACTTGAACCGATGGTTGCATAACTCACAGGTGTGGCGTTTGCTGTATTGTAGCCATCGGACGAGACTAGATAGACGGTGGCGATGAAGAGAGAAAGATTGAAGTTTTCATAAATATGCGGACAAAACCAATGGTTGGTTGACGAACTTATCCTGCGTATTGAGCGAAATCAGTATCATCCGCCTACAAATTTGACCATCATCATCACCATCAATATGAAGCAACACAAAAGAGACAGACCCCCAAAATCTACATTTTCATTCAAAGACAGAAAAGGATATTCAGGTTTCCAAACCGAACTAGTCAGATTTATCCAAACCAACACCCGAACGACGCTCCGAATTCAGGTGAGGAGTGCTCGCGATCAATGAAGAAACACAATGCCAATAGTAGTTTCAAACGTGCGCATGCCCTAGCTGACGTCGAAGCGTCTACCGGATCATGTGCATTTCGTTGAAGTGGAGAACAGTTGTACTCATACAATTCTCAAACAACCGTGTACGATAAGGCTCATGTGAAGGGAATACGCAGATAATTGAGACTCCAGCAAGTATCGATCTTTGGTTAAAAACCTGTAAACACCTGTAAACCAGCTGCATCGTGCCAGCTCATCGACTCGTCTGGCGAACAAAACCTTACAAGAGAAGTCCCGGAGAAAAGAAATCGTTTCAGTGTAGCACCCTTTCGATGCCTAGTTGCCATACCGAGGGAAGCACGAGGGCTGGCTGCCCAAGCTAGATAGGGGAAGTCGAGAGGCAGGGTTCGGGTTTGAACCACGGAACTTCTCGTCAGTAAATTCGCGCTCTAACCACTTGGGCCATCGCGGTCCTTCCATGGAGTAGGAAGAGTGACGTCCCCATCGGTTACTTATAGGGTTTCAATATTTAATGGGGTCCCTTCTAAGAGTTTTACTAGTAGTGCTACAGGGAGGTGATATATGGTAGTTACGGCAGAGAAGAGCAATATTCAAGAGAAAATATCTTGCCCCGCCTGCTTGGCAAAATTTCAGCAAAACATCCTACATCATTACGCACGACCTATGGAGTGATACTAGAAGAAGCTGAAATTTTCGTAAATGATGCACTTTTCTTTGATTGTCTGGGAATCCTTCTGATATGCAAGAGGTAAATAACGTTTGGTTTCTGCAGCTTCCTCCAAAAAATGTGTCACTTCATAGCAGACTAATTTAACTCCCTAGAGGGTTGATTAGCGCCATTCAAGACTCCGTCCCCGGTTTTGCTTTAAACGGGCTGCTGACTAGCACTCGACGATCATAAACGCAGTGGGGATAGTCCAAAGACCACCAAACTAGTTTAGACTAATTTGTATCCTGGAGAATGTGGACTTGGTCGGTAGTATAAGGGTGAAAAGCTTCCGCATCCTCCAAATGGATGATAATGGCATGCAAAAAAAACTATGGGAAAGGGGAATGAAATACACGTATGGGGCGAAGCACAAGTAATTATGATAGTGCAAGCCGACCAACTAGATAAAATAATTCAGATGTGGTATCGTTTCTGCACGTATCTGGAACACGATCCGCGGGAGGTTCAAGGAGAGAGACTATGTCTTTCTTAAAGCATAGAATGGAGTCGCTAGTGACGGAAATGAACTTCTTTCCCGTTGGCAGCTGCACCTCAACTGCTGAATCACAAAAGGCGCCCTGCTGATGTGAAAATATTGGCATGAACAGTCTAGAATAATCCTTATACATCACTTACCACGGATATCTTCAGGAAGTTATCATTTGCGGCTGGACCTTAAGCACTCGCTCCAAATATAAACTTTTACCCACTTACCGTAACCATGAGTTCCCTAGTGTGTTTGGGTTTCTACTGTCAATCCCAATACCCTGCGTAATAGCATCGTGTCTCTTATTTGTGCAGAGTTCATTGATGGGTATTTCAAGCCAAAGCTCTTAATATATACCGAAATATTTTAGCATATATTTGTGAGAAAGTGTGCGCTAAAAATTCATGTTCGATTGATTTGATTTGACTTAGTTATGATAATCATTACCATTACCTTTAAAAAGGCAGCACGACGAAGAACCGTCTATCAAACACTACCTGATCCTTGCTTACAGCAGTTTCTCCCGATGTCGGTAAAAGTAACAACCAAAATGACAAATGAGTACAAACTCGAGCACCCCAGTCTTGCTACCAGCTATCAAGAGATTGCGACAACTTTCAGACATTCTCGCTCTACTCGGCTCTAGATCACGTGAGGTAAGCACTGCAAGAAACGTATGCAGCGGGACCGCTAGAACAACGACCCTACAGTCGAGACAGTGGACAATAAATAAGACCAATCAATCAATACGGATGCGCATATATATTCGCCCTCAGCTTCAGTCTACGGATGCCGAAAGACTGAAGGTGAAGAGAAGCTTGCTGTATTTAACCAATGGTAGCCCCTACGTTGCTGAGGGGTGATCAGATGAGGAAATCTTAGACGCACAGTATGCTCAGTGCGACGGGGGTTCATTTGTCCCGCTCTGTATAACATTTCTCAAAATGAACCGTTTTAAGTCTCATCCATTCCCCACCTAGAACCAACCGTTATAGCGAATAATCCGGTGATAGTAACGTTTTTGACACTGTATTTTCGTGAGTTAATCGCCTTACCGGAAAAATTGAATGATCTTGCTGTTTGTACTCTGAAACGTTCCTTGAAGCTGGTAAGGACTAACAAGGCGCACTCTAGGTAGCTGTTTTAAAGTCGAAAAAACTCTAATATCATAATTAACGATAAAGTATTTCACTTGATGACATCAAATGAGCATGTAAAAGGTTGAAATGTATACAGGAGTTTAAACCACCCTTCTGATGGATGAACTAGATCGGGAAAGTACGCAAGTAAACGAAAAAATAAACATTCAGCTCTAACACTTTCGGCATCTAGCTACCAGGCTGTCCAAAGGAAGTACGAGGGCTGAGGCACTATCAGGTTGTCCCAGCCTAGACAGGAGTAGCCGAGATGTTGGGTTGGGCTTTGTGGTCCATAAGTTCGCGCCCTAACCACTGAGAATGCAGTCATACAAAAGCCATTCCGAGGACCACCTTCCAGCGTTGTGACGCATCCTCTGTGACTACACATCTAACTGGACGACGGACAAGTTCAAAGAGACAAACACTGACAAAGAGGAAAGTCATAGCCTACGTAAATAAGCGAAACGAGCTCCAACCAAAATATGAACTGATAGCCTGGGGTCAATTATTTTTTTCAATAGCACTTACCAATCTTGATGGATATATTTGATACTGCCAGTGCACATACATGGGTAGAACAACGGTCGCAAAGGCGTGCTTTCACACCGGCAAACGCGACAGAAATCTGTGAAATATGACGAAAGGGGGAAATTCACCAAATGATTACGATGGGTCATTAGAAAGTACCACGTCGGTTTGGTAGAGATTTCACCAAATAAAAATCACGAAAAGACAACTATCTGAACTAGACAAGTCTTTTTCGGAAAAGTTTGGTAACAATCGGCAGATTTATTGTTGGGCAACGTTTCACTTTTGACACAAAAGCTTCGTCAGGCCAAGTGACCAGGTTACAAGGTTGGTCGAGATTTAAAGCGGAAGGAGAACTAATCAACTAAGTTTGGCTAAATCTCTGTTAGATATCAACCGAGAGATTTTATGTGTTAGAGTGGGTGACCAAGTGTTAGACCGATGGGGAAACCCACATGGAATCGGATCCAGCCTAAATTCTGGCTCTCCTGGTTCAGTTCACGTCGTTTGCATTTTCCGTCCGTCTGAGTGGATGAGCTAGTGCTACGATAGTTGTGAGATTCTGTGAGCTCTGGTCGGGTTGAGATTTTCACCCCAACCGCCCTGTTTTTGCTAATGATCCTACATGCATTGACAACCACATAGTCACGTGTTAACTCGGTGTATCTAAGACCGCTTTTCATATGCTCGCCAGTTCCACACCCACAATTTTATTCACGCTGTGATGCATAGTAATCTCCACCGTCTCGGCTATCAGCCGCTGTGGTATGAATCGCAATCCTCGTCTCAAAACTTCCACCTGATTAAAAAGTCTTTTTGTTAGTTATTCATGTGAACAAGACTCAGCAATAAAGAAGTTGTGGCAAGTTAGAATACCTCTACAGCGACTTCCGGTAGAAGACGGTACTTCCATAAGTGTACGTTATTCAGTGTTACAAGCCGGCGGATAATCACGGACTAACACAATACGCGAATGACAATGAAGTTTGTAGATGTGATATGTTCGTCACGATGCTGAAAGGGTGAGCACCGGACAAGAACAGAGGTAATCTTTCCTGCGGAATTAACAAGAAACGACAAAACGACTTTGGTATGGGTTTTCGTCATGATTAATTCCGTAGCATTATTTGTGTGGTGTTTAGCGTAAATTATCTAAAAGGTTTACAAATCCTGAACTGTCCCCAAACAGGAAATCGGAGATCCACCACTTTCATACTGGACCGGCAAGCGGTTCGATCTTCTGACCAAACATGTTAGGTCTACCAGTCGGAGCAGCGCCTAAGTGTAACCGCTTAGACGGTTTTGGCGCAGAATTCTGTCGAACGCAGTAATGTAGAGGGACCGCTCAGTCTACACAGGGCGACTCACCACTAGACAGCTTTACAACGGCACCGAGCATGAGTCTTGTGTTGCAGCGATTTCCGCGTTCTTCCCTGGAGAAAGGCACTGGAGGTTTCCATTAGGAATCTCACACGGATGCTTCGGAATATAAGCTTGATCCTTGAAAGAAAGGGGCTCTACGCGTCGCTTGTGCACCAGAAAAGAAAGCAGATAAAAACAACTCCATCTACTATAGGGTCTTGGTACCTTAATTCGTGGGGTTCACGCGATTCTCGCTGCGCGTGTTCGAAAACCCCACAGGATATGACACGTAAATCTCCCCATTGGTGGGATTCCTGTCACGTCCTGGCTTGACAGCTCAATTAAATTTTTGTCGTGTGTTTAGTGAGTTTTGCAAGGAATATTGGCTATAACATGTATACAGGACAGTTAGTTGAATGATTCTGAAACATGTATACACCTCACTTAGGTTTTTTAACTATAAGCCGTGTACAAAAATGAAATTTCGTCAACCGAGGATGAGAAGAGTAAAGGAATAAGAACCACGCGTTAGAGGGGATGGTGAAATCAGTTCACTGACGTTAACCGGCTCTCTTGCCTCACAATGCAGGAAATGAACGCCTGCGGAGTAAAGGCGACCAATCTGATCCACGATCGTCAATGGTTGCGCGATATGGCCATATTTATTAGGGTGACTAACCAATGGTTTGTTATATCAAGAGGTTTCCATTAGGCGGAGACGACAATTACCAACGCAAACGAGTTTACTGGTAAGGGTTTTCATGCTTCGTTCTCCAGTCGCGGGCTGACCATCGCTGGGTAGACTTCACTAGATAGCTGGATGAGCCATCCAGGAGACAGAGACCTGATAGCCTTTTGCTTTTAAATACTCACGTTGTGGTGGTCCCGGTGATATTTCCCAGAAAACCAAACCGTATATTGTGAACACCCGTAACCAAGTCAATCGACACTCCGTACATAACACAAGCAGTATGATTTGAGGAAAAGAGTAAAGGTGGATGGGGAAAGGACTTGGTAATAGCCTAACAAAATCATTCCAAGGTGAATACACTTCCTGATACCCGTTCACGCAATTTAGATGGGAATTGACATGCAGACTATCAGCATCGAGTAGCAGTCTGCTAGGTGGAATTCCGCACCGATACCGATTTATCTTTCAAAGCTAAGCGCCGCTACGACCAGGAAGCTTATGCCGCAAGCGACTGCTTAAAAGATCGGGCCACCTGTAAGTAAAGTATCAAGGCGGCTCCGATTGATTGAAAGTCTGAACCCAACAGGCAATCTGAGCTAATATCTGCCGAGTAAGGGTTGCCAGTGGCGTGTCCAGAAGGCGTTAGAATTTCCAGGATGTTGTCGCCGCATACATTTTATAACCAACACACTGTATATCTGTTTATGACCTGATTTTTGGCATTAATACACGTTGTGCACCTTCATATGTTGCTTTGACTGAAATGCTAGCTTGGGAGAGCTAAGCTGGGGCAAATATTGTCATTACACAGTCATTACCTAAAGCGCCTCCAAACATGAAGGAAGGGATGATGCGCCTGGAAGGCGAGTCGCACCGACCATACCCAGACCTTTGTAATCGCTTCCACATCTGTCTGCCTGATCAAGAGCTCACAACCCTGCTTGCGCTACTCTAAATTGGGTACACGAAGCAGCACTCTTTCCGGCAGGTGATTATTTGGCATGTGCAATACACGACCAAGCTATCGCAGCATATTGCTGTCGCACAAATTATTCGATCGAAGAGCCTGTTGCACTGCCGAACACTAGCTCTTTATTTACATCGTCGAAGATTCACACGCACCAGCCCATACAAGATGCGGTTCTGAGACAACTTTTACCAAAGACCTGAGTACGTCTCAGTTTCGCTGCTCGAGAATTTCCAGGATGTTGTCGCCGCATACATTTTATAACCAACACACTGTATATCTGTTTATGACCTGATTTTTCACCTCTTGAAATTCAAAGATGTCTCTTTGCCACCATTAGTGTCCCAAAATTTCTCAACTCGACCCGCCCCTCAGAGAATCATGCAGTTAATTCACCTGTTACACTACAATCGGAACGTACGCAAACCCAAAAATGGGTAGAGCAATCTACAATCTCAACTGCCTCTTCCCTTAATTCCACCCGACTAATTATCAGACGGCAATTGAAAGTGATCATCCGCACCGGCTAGTGGATTCGAAGATGAAAAAGGCCCAGTGCCTGGAACGTCCGTGCGAGTGGTGCCGGGAAACCACATGTGAGCGAAACCATCAAGCGTCCGAGTTGTACGACTATCTTGAATAAAAAAGGAAGTTTCGAGCGCTCAGTCAAATACTTCGAACAGTAACTCTCGTGGCCACCCCATAAACACTCACTTGAAACCCATGAATGGGAATGGAGAGAAGACGTATTCATTTCGGACACCACTTTCTTCATGAAAGCCTTTGAAGTACTCGATGCATACTCCCAGACGTCTGGAAGACTTAGAATAATAAGAACTTATTATGTTCACAAACTTTTGAGGCGTTCCTTACGCAACAAGTGTCTTAAAGAAAACAAAAAGCGCCTTGGAAACCCACAAATACTAAAACTGTCGGTCATTCATACGTGTGGCGTTGTTCTAGCACCTGAGAGAGTGTGAAGCTTTGGTGAATGCAACCCCTACTAGGTCAGTTTTCCAATTGCTGCTCTCGAGTTAATGCTTCAGGAGCCAACGCAAAGCGACAAAGTAAAAACAAGTCTCTTTACGACTGGAATCTCGCTGAGAGTGCCAAACTCACTACAGGTGTTGCTTTCGAAAGTGCGCACTACTACGGATCTTCCTCAGTTGTCTGCAGCAGTCTGCTGTTCCCAGATGTGGGCAAATAGATCACACAAGCGCGAGCATAGAAACTCAGCCCCATCTTTGAACAATACAGGGGGTCATCACCAGGAGATTGGTATCTTGAGGGGACAAATGCAATCATACAGCTCTGAGGCCGTGTGTGGATTCCAGGTCCACCATTCAGGGAGGCTCAGTGGTTAAGACGTGAACATACTGGCTCCGAATCTGCCTCCGGATCTCAACCCTTCCTGTCTAGGCTTGGGCAACCTGACAGCATATCGACCGTGTCAACCCTTCCTGTCTAGGCTTGGGCAACCTTACAGCATATCGGCCCTGTTTCCTTCGGGTGACATGGTAGTTAGGCACCGAAAGGATACCACAGTTGGACCATCCAGGCTTTATTCTAGTTGAAAGATTCAGCCAAGTGGCAGCCGGTGGCCACCAGACTTGTTGTTCATAGTGCTCAGTCAAGAATCGAGGAGTCCTTTTTGATCAAGGTGGTAACACCAGTTTGATCTTTGGTCACTTCGTTAACCAGTGGATTGCGGAGACCGCTCACACGGATCGGCCGAATATTAGGATATTCTGGGCTTCCCGAGCATCATCACTCCCTTAGCCTTCTCTGTCCAGCAAGCTTCACAGCCTGCGCCCCAGCTCACCCTCACTTGATTTCTGATAATTTGTTAGGTCAAAGTATGTTCGGAGCCTGAGGGAACATTTCCTTCAAGTTCAAGTAGTACCAGTGTAACGGTGGATGCTACTGATGGAGGAATGCGAGTAGTACGTTTTCTCGTAAGTCCGCTTCGCGTCTCTTGAAAAATGAGGTGTATTACGGAGTTTGTTGAGTCGCAATTGTTTGTATTTGAGCAACAGTCAAGGAATATCCAGGAAAGTTCAGGAAGACGCGTTCGAGGGGAAGAGGATATTCAGTTTTTGTAAACAAGATGCATATGAGTTTTGCTTCCCTGTCCAATAGTCTGTAACGGTTCAGTTGGTGGTTCACTAATAAAAAAAAACTCCGCAGCGAAGACCTTCCTTTCACCGGTATTCTGCCTGACATCCAGTGCTTCAGCGGGCCTGGTAGCGCCCAGCCACAGACAAAACTCCCAGCATTGTGAAGATGTGGCGATCTAGTTCCAACGTTCAGTCGTTTAGCTGTAGCACCCTTTCGGTGCCTGACTGCCATGCCACCCGAATGAGGCACGAGGGCTGGGATACTGCCAGGTTGCCCAAGCCTAGACAGTGGAAGTCGAGAGGCAGAGGTCCGGTTCGAACCACGGACCTTCCGGTTAGTAAATTCGCGCTCTAACCACTTGGGCCATCTCGCCAACTCGTTCCAACACGAGTTCAGATCAGACGGTGGAGCAGTTGGAAGAGCCTAATGAACAAGACTGATTAATTCATCTAGTTCCGGGTCTAACGGTCTCTCCATTGCTAAGTGATTTGTTTGCACCTCATGCTGACGAACGCATGGTCGGAATCCAGGTACGTGTTCATAACGAGATTGCTAAGTGATTTGTTTGCACCTCATGCGGACGAACGCATGGTAGGAATCCAGATACGTGTTCATGGCGATTGGTTATTGATCCGCACCATCGGTAACTGACAGCGACGTGATTAAGTATGGTTCGTAGCTGGCACGTCGTTGGAGGACACCATGTGGCCACACGACTTGCGTTATTTCGGAACTTGGTACCGCATAAAAACAGCCTGTGGTCGCGGTCGTCCGAAGGTACCGAGTCCAATCCATATCGGGCACATGAATGAGTCTCAGATGCGCTAAGCCTACCCATCTGTGCATTCGAATCTTTCCACTATACTTGAGCCTTTGGCCACGTAACATAATCAACATCATCATCAGCTGCATGGACCGCGTACTTGCCGTACAGTGGTCATAACTGACACCGTTTCGTTCACCGATTTTCTTTGAGAGTGAGGTACACAGCTGCGTATTGGAGGTGTGAGCTTATATAATCGATACATAGACAGTGTTATCAGTGAACCTCTAATTGGGGAGGCTGGGAGAAGAGCTATACATTGGAAGCAATAGCTTGGGTGCATCTGCGCTATTGAGAGTACGACTGGACCATGGCTAACAGTGCCTTTAATCATAGATTGTTCCCTCTCGAAGTCCCCATCAAGGGATACGGCAACGACCAGCGCAAATAGATTTGCTGGTAATGGCTTTCATACTTCGCTGTCAAGTCATTGTTTGACTTCCCTTGGCTTGTTTCCACCCTTCACATGGTTGCGCAACAAGGGAACTTCGAGGAAGTCGGTGTACTAGCATACGGGACACATGACCAAGCCAGCGCAACCTGTAGAGAGTGGTCGGATCATCTTTCGTGAGCGAGTTATTTATTCCAGAACTATTCGACGAACTTCAGAATTAGTGATCCGGTGTTCCCAGAAGACCCGAGCAATGCTCCGAAGACATCGATGGTCTTTTAAGTCCTCGGTACGCAGTGGACAGGTTTCTGACCCGTAGAATAATATTAAGCGCACCGCATTATAAACTTGACTCTTGACGGATGAGCTGATAACACGCCTACGCCACAGGTGATGTAGGTTCATGAAAGCTGTTCTGGCCTTTCCAATTTGAATCGAAACATCATCTCTGACGAGAGCACCGGGATTGATACAGCTGCCAAGGTAGACAGACTTGTCTATTACCTCAATCAGCTCATTCGCAAGCATGACTGAGGTTAGCGCCCATCTAGTTTTGCAGGTGTTTTAGAGGTGTGAAGAGCATGCCAAACGGATAGGCAGAATTATTTACTTTTTTGTCCGGATTACGACGGCGTCAGACCCAAGAAGAGCTATGTGGTCTCCGTACTTGATATCTGTGAGCGAATGCCATGGGAGACTTTCGACCAAAAAAGCATTAGAGGCAGGTAGTGGGTTTTCATGATCGTGCCAATGGCGAAATTGAACAGGAAAGGTGAGAGAGGACAGTTTTGTCTGGTACCGCTTGAGGTGGTGAGCTCAGTAGACCTCCACAGGTTTAAGGAGTTGGCGTGCAGTGCCTTCAAGACGGTCAAGAATTTATGGGTGACACCTCTCCGCAGCCATTGTCATAGTGGTTGACTGTCCACAGGGCGAGATGGCCCAAGTGGTTAGAGCGCAAATTTACTGACCGGAAGGTCCGTGGTTCGAATCCGACCTCCGCCACTCGACTTCCCCTGTCTAGGCTTGGGCAACCTGGCAGTATCCCAGCCCTCGTGCTTCCTTCGTGTGGCATGGCAGTAGGCACCGGAAGGCTGCTACAGCTGAAGGCTTTCTTTCTTTTCTACTTTAGTGGAGGACTCCGCCGCCGGTGGACACGACCTGAATGCGTCATGTTTTGCACAAATTACTTTCCTGGGTTACTCAATGTACAAGCAAAGGTCCCGTACAACTTTGGCCAGTATTCGTGCCTTTTATCCATTTAATGCAATGGTGTGAGTACAACTTCCATGCTGAAGATAATAGTTCTTCCAACCTCGTGCGGATTAATAGAGATTATTGCGTGCACGGTGAGTCCCGCGCTCACTCATTGCTGCATGGACCGCGTACTTGCCGTACAGTGGTCATAACTGACACCGTTTCGTTCACCGATTTTCTTTGAGAGTGAGGTACACAGCTGCGTATTGGAGGTGTGAGCTTATATAATCGATACATAGACACAGTGTTATCAGTGAACCTCTAATTGGGGAGGCTGGGAGAAGAGCTATACATTGAAAGCAATAGCTTGGGGGCATCTGCGCTATTGAGAGTACGACTGGACCATGGCTAACAGTGCCTTTAATCATAGATTGTTCCCTCTCGAAGTCCCCATCAAGGGATACGGCAACGACCAGCGCAAATAGATTTGCTGGTAATGGCTTTCATACTTCGCTGTCAAGTCATTGTTTGACTTCCCTTGGCTTGTTTCCACCCTTCACATGGTTGCGCAACAAGGGAACTTCGAGGAAGTCGGTGTACTAGCATACGGGACACATGACCAAGCCAGCGCAACCTGTAGAGAGTGGTCGGATCATCTTTCGTGAGCGAGTTATTTATTCCAGAACTATTCGACGAACTTCAGAATTAGTGATCCGGTGTTCCCAGAAGACCCGAGCAATGCTCCGAAGACATCGATGGTCTTTTAAGTCCTCGGTACGCAGTGGACAGGTTTCTGACCCGTAGAATAATATTAAGCGCACCGCATTATAAACTTGACTCTTGACGGATGAGCTGATAACACGCCTACGCCACAGGTGATGTAGGTTCATGAAAGCTGTTCTGGCCTTTCCAATTTGAATCGAAACATCATCTCTGACGAGAGCACCGGGATTGATACAGCTGCCAAGGTAGATACACTTGTCTATTACCTCAATCAGCTCATTCGCAAGCATAACTGAGGTTAGCGCCCATCCAGTTTTGCAGGTGTTTTAGAGGTGTGAAGAGCATGCCAAACGGATAGGCAGAATTATTTACTTTTTTGTCCGGATTACGACGGCGTCAGACCCAAGAAGAGCTATGTGGTCTCCGTACTTGATATCTGTGAGCGAATGCCATGGGAGACTTTCGACCAAAAAAGCATTAGAGGCAGGTAGTGGGTTTTCATGATCGTGCCAATGGCGAAATTGAACAGGAAAGGTGAGAGAGGACAGTTTTGTCTGGTACCGCTTGAGGTGGTGAGCTCAGTAGACCTCCACAGGTTTAAGGAGTTGGCGTGCAGTGCCTTCAAGACGTCCAAGAATTTATGGGTGACACCTCTCCGCAGCCATTGTCATAGTGGTTGACTGTCCACAGGGCGAGATGGCCCAAGTGGTTGAGCGCAAATTTTACTGACCGGAAGGTCCGTGGTTCGAATCCGACCTCCGCCACTCGACTTCCCCTGTCTAGGCTTGGGCAACCTGGCAGTATCCCAGCCCTCGTGCTTCCTTCGGGTGGCATGGCAGCTAGGCACCGGAAGGGTGCTACAGCTGAATGCTAGTCCACAGAGCCAAAGCCACCCTTCAAGTCAGGGAAAACAACCACTGTTGGCCGCTGGAAGCGGTGTCGATATCCAGAATCTGTCGGAGGGTGAAAGTGCAATCGATTCAACCTCTTGCAGGACGACAACCAGCTTGGTTTTCATGGATCTGTCTCTCCGTGTTCAATCAACCTTCGAAGGATAAGGCCAGAGAGCACCTTCGATGCCACAGCTGCCATGCTGATGTTACGGTGGTATTCACACAGCGTCCGCGTACCCTTTTTGAAAGTAGGAAACCTATTGATGCACCCTTCCTCTTAGCTTCATATCGCACTAATAAACGCCGTAAGACGGGTCACCAGGAATTCTCC
This sequence comes from Opisthorchis viverrini, assembly GCF_000715545.1. Lineage (NCBI taxonomy): Eukaryota > Metazoa > Platyhelminthes > Trematoda > Opisthorchiida > Opisthorchiidae > Opisthorchis > Opisthorchis viverrini. The sequence continues at coordinate 170,482 of NW_008752029.1, read as the reverse complement.
ACCTTCCTTGAAGAAGGCTGGATATAGATTGTTCGGTCCTGGTGCCTCCTTACATTTCAGTGCAGATATCTCGTGCTTTGTTTCTTCTTCCGACGGGCGATTAAAGTTTACATTCCATGCACGCGTATGCACTATCTCCATGGGCTGTGTTGCAGAAGACCAGCTAAACTGTTCTTCGAAGTGTTCGGCCCATCTTTCTAGTGAACGCTTTTGCGAGTGCATTAGCGGGCCACCTGACCACTGCTATCCTAGTCAATTGATAGTATAAGTTGACATAGGGCATGGTTGTGTCCGGTAAATAAACAAATAAATAGTTCAGCGGTAACATCCTTCCGGTGCCTAGCTGCCATGCCACCCGAAGAAAGCACGAGGATTGGGATACTGCCAGGTTGCCCAAGCCTAGACAGGGGAAGTCGAGAGGCAGAGGTCGGGTTCGAATCAGTTCTGATCAGTAAATTCACGCTCTAAACACTTGAGACATCTCGTCCCGCTGTGTCCGGTAGCAAAAGCCTACCCGATCTCTCGAAATTTCGACGTCCACGAGAGCTTTCGGTCTTTCCTTAAGCTCTCCACCATCTGGCTTATGAGGGACGAAGAGACCGGACCTTACCGTGGTCTGATGGTTTGTGAACCTCAGCCACTCATTGAGCTATACTGGGGGTGTTCCCGCGACACATAGAGTCCCTCATACCAGATTGGTCAAAGTTTTAGGTCTGACAAACAGCCTCCTGGAACCTCGGGTTAGGGGCTGGAACTTGTTGGCTACTTGTTTCGCAGAAATATACATTTCCCGCCAAACACCGCTGCCTTGCGGTTAGTTTTTTGAGTTAAAGGTTTTAGTTGAGGACTCTAATCGCCCTCCTGTCTAGGTATGGGCACCCCGGCAGCATCCCAGCCCACGTACAAACATGAATTACACACGTGCAAATAAACTCGTGCCACATTGACCCTCGCGTGGTGCAACCAGCTCTACTCGCTGCATACGGCGGGACGGGTAAGCGAAACCAGGCTACTGCTGACACTCCCTTCCTTCTCCACATAATTTTTCTTCTCCCTCCCCATCCCATTAATAGCTCTTCTCTTGTTTTTTTCTTCCCCCTCCCCATCCCATTAATAGCTCTCCTCTTGTAGACCCAGCACTTAGGACTAACAACTCCGTCCGTCATGCATCGGTTTCGCGCACAACCTCTGCTCGTCACATGCCACCAACCTCATTAGGCATCCCCCCAATCAATCTTCAAGCATCGAAAACAAGCTACTCTAGCTCTCACACTGGACTCCCTTGGCACTGATGTGTGCTGTGTCTCAGAAACAAGAATTCACGATACAAATGCAGTGATTGAACTAACCGCCCCATCAGTCTCCACTCGCTTCCGACTACGCACCTCTGGTGATCCAGAGGCTGCTCCGGCGGGGTGTGCAGGAATTGATATGGTCCTAATTCACCGGGTTGAAGTATCCTTGTTTGACTGGATACCTGTTGATAGTCGCCTCTGTGGCAACTTCTGTGAAGGAGCCTCACAAGCGGGAGGTTGACAAATGTCTGTTTATCGTGTCTATCTAGGCCCTAACAGACTGTAGCTTAGACGCCGTCAAAGACAGGTTTTATGACGCCCTGAATGCCCTTCTGCAACGAGCTAAGAGCTTAGGCATCGTGGTGGTTGCCGGAGATATGAATGCACAAGTGGGAGGGCTTAGTCTATCTGAGACTCAATGAGGAGGCCGATATGGGTTAGACTCGGTGCCTACAGACAATGGCGACCGGATGCTTCAGCTATGCACTGATCGTAGGCTGTTTTTATGCAGTACTGACTTCCGAAATAGCCACATGGCATCCTCCAACAGCACGCTAACCATAAACTCAAATCGATCACATCGCCATCATTTACTGATGGCATGGATAAATAACAGAATGCCGGTCGTTTAAGAACACATTTGTGGATTTCGACCACGCGCTCGTTCGAAGTGGATTCTCCCTACGTTTTACAGGGTCGCGTACAGTGCAAACAAATCGCTTGGCAACTGAGACTGGCAGATCCGGATGTTAGACGAAGTTACCACAACCGTTTTCTAGGGTCTCTTCCAAAGGCCCCACCATCAGATACAAACTCATACTGGGACCAGATCATCACCTCTTTGCATAGTGCTGGGAATTTTACCTGTGGCACGGCCCAACTAGACGCACGCAAGCACTGGATATCAGACCAAACAGTGGCATTCTTTGAAGCTTTGAGAAATATCCCAGCCTGTCCCGAACATAACTTGACGCCACGAATTATCAGACGTTAAGTGAAATTGAGCGTGTGAACCAACCATGAAGTCATGTTGACAATGAAAGCCAAGGAAATGGAAGAGGCCCAGAGAGCCGGTAATGCCCGAAGATTGTTTCAACTGATCCGTGCGACCTGCCCCCGGGAACCACCTGTGAGCGTGTGACCATCTCGAACAAAGAAGAACGCCTCCACCGTTGGGCCGAATACTTCGGACAATTGTCATGGCCACCAGATGGCACCTATCTGGAGGTCACAGGTGACGTAGAACCCTGGACGGTGTAAGCGCCTATGACCTTGGAGGTTTATGGCTGCATATGTTCTCTAAAACGCCACCGAGCCTCTGGTCCGGATAACCTTTCACCCATATTGTTCAAAGATGGGGGTGAAGTCCTTAGTCAGCACTTGCCTGATCTGTTTGCCTGCATTTGGGAAAAGGAATCTGTCCTAGACAACTGGGGAGAGTCGGCGATAGTGCCCATTTTCAAAAAGGGGCTCGTAGTGAGTGTGGGAACAGCGGGATCAGCTTGACCCCGGTTATAACGAGACTGTTGGCGTCACTGGTGAGTCGTCGCCTTACGGTGGCTCGTGGAACACTGGCTCAAGAACAGCAAGCGGGATTTCCTGGATTTCCAAGGGGCATTGGACTCGGTTGACCGGTCTGTTCTTCTTGACACGCTTACCCACAAAGGAATCCCCCGGAAGTTTGTAGATATAATAAGTTCTTTGTATCCCAGATGTCCGGACCTGCGAGAGTATACGGCGAGCTCTCCAAAAGCTTCCGTACACAAAGTGGTGTCCTTCAGAAATGCCCAATCTCTTCCTGTTTAACTTCGTAATCGATAAAATCATGAGAGGAACGCTGGAAGGTCTCTGAAACCCCAGTTTTGAAACAACCGGTGACGAAAACCTTGCCGATCTGGAATACCTAGACGATGCCGTTCTCATCTTCGAAGAGGAGAAGGCGCAGGTGTTTTGGATAAACTGACCAAGGTCATCCCGTCTTTTGGTATGCACTTTGCTTCCACAAAGTGCTAGGTCATATTCCTGGGCATGCAGTTACTGAACATCCCACTTACAATCCAGGGAGATGTATTGGAAGTTGTGGAGCGTTCTACGTATTTCGGAAGTTGTATTGGTTCTGATTATAGTGTGATGGATGAGGTCAATGTACGAACCTGCAAGGCTCGGGTCACGTTTGCTAACTTGAGACACCTATAGCGTCAAAGCGGTGTATCCCTGGATCGCAAGGGACGTGTGTATCAAGCCACAGTGCAGGCTGTTTTATTGTATGGTTGTGAGACTTGGCCTCTTAGAGCAGCAGAAATGGTACGTTCTCAGGTGTTCGACAATAGTTGTCTCAGAACCATAGCTCCTGTGGGTTGGTGTCGGTGAATGAGTAACGAGACAGTTAGGAGGCGCGAGTTCGGTTGTGCAACGGGTACTCCTATTTAAGAATGTGTCCAGCACCAGAAACTGTGTTGGTTGGGACATGTGTCACGTATGCCTGACCATCGTTTGCCGAAGAGTGCTGTTTTCATGCCCAACTCAGTGAGGCGGAAACGGAAATGGGGCCAAAGCTTGACCTGGCAGAGGGTTGTGAGACAAATCGCGAAAAGTTTAGGTGCTATCGGTGATACACACCTTCCAGGATGGGGACCGCGTGCTCATCACTCCGCTTGGCTGGAGAAGCTGAAAGATGTGGCTGCCAACTGATGTCAGTGGCGTTCTTGTTGTCATTTTCTATCCAGATTGCCTGGATGAGTTTGGAGGTGTAGTAAGCCAGCACCGAGTCCCTTCAACGTCCACCTTTATCCTTTTCTTCACAATAAGGCTTTCAATTAAACCATGGTTGTATAGCAGCGAAGCATCGGTGTTGAACACTGATGCCATACTGATGACGGTGATGATGATGACTCCAATGTATCCTTCGGCGTCACTGCAGCACCCGAGCCAAGCTACTACCTTCAGGTCACTGGTTGTGATTGAATGTCGCAAAAAGGTTACGGAACATCCGATTAAAGCGTCGAATGTTAAGTAAAACACCAACTCCTAAAGGCTGTTATTGTTTAATCTACAAAACCAGTTGAAAACAGCTACAGGCTTGTGAAAACTACGGCACCTAACCGTACAGTGGGAGGTGTGTGAGAGTACCACTAGGCTCATCTCTTCACCGTATCACTGAACAATACCCGAAGGGAGCACAAGGGCTGGGCAGGGGAAGTTAACAGGCACAGGTCCGGTTTGAACCACGGACCTTCCGGTCAGTAAATTCGTGCCCTAACCACCGAGCCATCTCGCCCCCAAACCATCTCAAAGAGCTACCACTACAACAGGCAAATCGCAGGAGCCGGGCCACGACCTACAAAGTTGAATTAGTACACGAAGGGCCTGACTAGCTTAGCGGCCCACTGGAAACCACGTTGACTCCGTGGCAAAAACGACAGCGAAATAAATGCAAAGCCCTTCTGAAAACAGAACGCCGAGAATCGGGGGCGTGTTTGATATCGTTTCCGGAAGACTAAGTTTCATATTCCTAGCTCAGACAAGCTGTCAATCCGTAGCACATGCTTGTTGGCTTTTATCGGAAGGTAAAATGGGAATCAGTTGGTCACCAGTAAAACCGGTGGCGCATTTGTACATCTTAAGTCGGTGTTTCCATTGAGAACAGACAGTACATAAAGGTTCAAAGTTCAAGGAACATTTGCGTCGGTATACGCTATATAGATTGGGGAATAGGGCTGTTTCAATGCAGTGATTCCTGGGTGCAAACTGGACATATGTAAGGATTGACGATGAATCCAGTTGAATCGTATGCTCACGGCGACAGCACAATGGGCTGAATGGAGGATATTGCGGAAGAGTTATCAAGCGATGGTGGACCGATAGAAAGAGCATTTTGGGATGAAAACTGACAAACGCGTGCGAGGAGACCAAAGCTGGTGAACTGCTGAGAAAGAGCTCGTTGGATAGCCGGTTCCTAACATATGAAGGCCCAGGCTTCCTCGGCTTGGAATCTCTGACTCAGTGGTCTGCTCTATAAGGTACCAGTATTCACTGAGAGAACCCTACTAGGTGACCTTACTCGCCTTCCCCAGTAGGATTGCTTCATCATTTTCGCGGATGAATTTGAGGTATCTGGTCAGTGAGCCATCCTGGAAAACGCGGAAGGTAACACGGCCATCGGGAGGTCGGTAATTAAGAGGAGAGAGTAGGTTGAAACAGTTGCCCTGGAAATGACCTTTGTTGAGAGGATAGAATGCTGCTGGTTTCTCTCTGCGTTATTTGTTCTGATATGCCCTCATCACGATTAGCTCAGAAGTTCGGCAGTATTCTGAAACTAAACGAACACAGGTAGTGTCTGCTGCTAGAACCTTGTTGTGGAAGACTTACTTGACCAAATGACCCATGAGAGGAAAGACGTTGGTGGAAGCATGAGATGGTGCGTCATACGAGAAAAGACCAGCGAGGACCCGCACGCCCGATTCTTTCTGAGGTACTGCCGGAAAATCGGGGACGGAGTCTTTTTTGAGGCTGGAGTTCCAGAAGCTGACCAAAGGCGTGGAGAAACTTATCGNATCGGCTGTAGTCACTACGGACGTTTGCGCTAAGCGCAGAACAGAACTTCATCGACCTTGATATGTCCAACCACCGCCCAAGATTCAGTTCAATTCAGCTGCTCCGGTTGGTTTCGTTTGGTTCAGTAGATATAAAAACTATCGGAACGCCGAAGACCAACTCATTCAGACCGAAAAATATTTAGCAATGAATGTAGCTACAGGGGTGCAGCTAAAAGTATGGAATCTGCCACCCATCACCACTGGTGGTGGTGATTGTCAATTGGGTTTGACTTAAAAATAGATCTGAACGCTTTTACTTGTATCTGAAGCTGGATAGGCACCAAGACATTAAGGTCCTGCCGATCAGCCGCCCTTACGGTTGGGTAGGCAGGGTGTAGCACATGCTTGTTTGGCTTTTATCAGAAGGTAAAACGGAAATCAGTTGGTAACCAGTAAAACCGGTGGCGCATTTGTACGTCTTAAGTCCATTGAGTTTCCATTGAGAATAAACAGTATATAAAAGTTCAAAGTTCAAGGAACATTTGCGTCGGTATATGCTATATAGATTGAGGAATAGGGTTGTTTCGATGCAGTGATTCCTGGGTGCAAACTGGACATATGTAAGGATTGACGATGAACTCAGTTGAATCGTATGCTCACGGCGACAGCACAATGGGCGGAATAGAATAGAGTGCGGAAGAGTTATTAAGCGATGGCTGACCGATAGAAAGAGTATTTTGGGATGAAAACTGACAAACGCAGGCGAGGAGACCAAATCTGGTGAAGAGCTGAGAAAGAGCTCGTTGGATAGCCGGCTTCTATCATACGAAGGCCCAGGCTTCCTCGGCTTGGACTCTCCGCCCCAGTAGTCTGCTGTATAAGGTACCAGTATTCACTGAGAGAACCCTACTAGGTGACCTTACTCGCCTTCCCCAGTAGGATTGCTTCATCATTTTCGCGGATGAGTTTGAGGAATGTGGTCAGTGAGCCATCCTGGAAAACGCGGGAAGATAACACGGCCATCGGGAGGTCGGTAGTTAAGAGGAGAGAGTAGGTTGAAACAGTTGCCCTGGAAAGGACCTTTGCTGAGAGGATAGAATGCTCTCCGCGTTATTCGTTCCGATATGCCCTCATCACGATTAGCTCAGGGGTTCGGCGGTATTCTGAAACTAATCGAACACAGGTAGTGTCTGCTGCTAGAATCTTGTTATGAAAGACTTACTTGACCAAATGACCCATAAGAGGAAAGATGTTGGTGGAAGCATGAGATGGTGCGTCTTACGAGAAAAGACCAGCGAGGACCCGCACGCCCGATTCTTTCTGAGGTACTGCCGGAAAATCGGAGACGGAGTCTTTTTTGAGGCTGGAGTTCCAGAAGCTGACCAAAGGCGTGGAGAAACTTATCGACCTATTGTTCGCGACTGAACGGCACTTTTTATAAATTCGTGGCATACGGACGCAAGAGCTTTCTTTTATGATGACTAGCAAACCGATATGCATTTGAAGACCAGCAATACAGGGCGATCCTGCCCGACCAGCCAGCGACAGAACGGGTTAGGTGTTGATAAGGGATTTGTGGGTAAATCGGCGGGAAATAAGTGATTGGAGAATTCTGTCTGAGGCTCTGAATGTATTGTACGCGGAGCCACCGAGTCGAGCTGGTACGTGTGTTTGATGACCTAACCGCGCTATGCTGAAGTCTCACTGAGAAGCTGTTGAGAGCAGGCAAGTGTTGAGCTGTGAAGCCATGCGTCATCGTTGTCCGTGGATATGGAAGAGCTGGTAGCCATTGCATGAGCCATCCTGGAAAACGCGGGAAGATAACACGGCCATCGGGAGGTCGGTAGTTAAGAGGAGAGAGTAGGTTGAAACAGTTGCCCTGGAAAGGACCTTTGCTGAGAGGATAGAATGCTCTCCGCGTTATTCGTTCCGATATGCCCTCATCACGATTAGCTCAGGGGTTCGGCGGTATTCTGAAACTAATCGAACACAGGTAGTGTCTGCTGCTAGAATCTTGTTATGAAAGACTTACTTGACCAAATGACCCATAAGAGGAAAGATGTTGGTGGAAGCATGAGATGGTGCGTCTTACGAGAAAAGACCAGCGAGGACCCGCACGCCCGATTCTTTCTGAGGTACTGCCGGAAAATCGGAGACGGAGTCTTTTTTGAGGCTGGAGTTCCAGAAGCTGACCAAAGGCGTGGAGAAACTTATCGACCTATTGTTCGCGACTGAACGGCACTTTTTATAAATTCGTGGCATACGGACGCAAGAGCTTTCTTTTATGATGACTAGCAAACCGATATGCATTTGAAGACCAGCAATACAGGGCGATCCTGCCCGACCAGCCAGCGACAGAACGGGTTAGGTGTTGATAAGGGATTTGTGGGTAAATCGGCGGGAAATAAGTGATTGGAGAATTCTGTCTGAGGCTCTGAATGTATTGTACGCGGAGCCACCGAGTCGAGCTGGTACGTGTGTTTGATGACCTAACCGCGCTATGCTGAAGTCTCACTGAGAAGCTGTTGAGAGCAGGCAAGTGTTGAGCTGTGAAGCCATGCGTCATCGTTGTCCGTGGATATGGAAGAGCTGGTAGCCATTGCATATAATGAAACGCGGCAAAACACCTTTAGCCGAATCGGCAAGGTGTCACTCAATGAGAGCGTTAGAAGGGGAACACCACGGTTGAGTGGACTTCACGAGACCGCCACGGGTAAAACGTGATTCCTCAAGACGGGATAGCTTTTCGTGGAACCAATGCCTCCAAAATAAATCGATATTCAGTGGACTTCGATCCACCCGCTCAGCATGAAGAGTTTAGCATTTATGTTATCACTTTTAAATTCTGGTATTTTGACAATGTTTGAGCAGCAAAAGTGTGGTAAGAGTACGACAAAATAGTTAGTGAGTGACAGAATTTGAGAGGTGGCTGCTGAGTATGGGGGAAGTGGTGCGTGCTATCAAATTAGAACTGGAGATGAGGAATTCAACCTGATGGTGGAGCAGCAAGTGTGGCCAGTCAAAGGAAAGCGGAGATGGTAAGAATTTTTATGGTGCTGCAGTTCGGCGACAGGATGATGGATGGCCAGTGTACCTACAAGTGTGAGCCATGGACACTGTGACCACGGATAATGAGGCATGCGAGGCTGAATTGGGGCTCAGTGCGGGTTGTCCTATGACGGAAATATACAAGATAAGGTTGGAGTTTTGTAGCATTTTTCCAATTTGAATGACTATTGATTTGTTTCTTCTTTTTGTGGAGTGTCGCAGTTAATGCTATCATTCAAACTTAGGCCATTGTGTTTCGTTTTAAAATTATGGCTGGGGTGCTAGCAATCTACTATTCAAAATAGCTACTGGTGGCGGTTTCGAGGTTTCGACTTAGTTGGCAACGAAAAAACAACCGCGAAATGAATGCGTCACAATTTGTCAAAGAGCGCTCCCAATTAGTGAAATTCCGGATGTTATTATCCGGGGGAAGAACTACGGAAAAGGTCCGAATGATGGCGCACGTCGCAGGAAAATATGTACAATTTCGTCCTATTTCAATAGAAAATTTCGCCTTTGCATTCTTAGAAAAAGTTGTGAACCCTAACTTTTCAATCGGTTTGGTGCAATGCCTAAATTCAGGGTGACAAAGCAAATGCTCTAAAGTTTGTCACTGCTCCTTTTTTGGCTAATCACCTCAGGAAATATACATGAAAATTCGATCTCAGACTGTGAACACCATTTGTTACGTGCATGTGATGACTACCCAGGCACGGGTCTACTGTTAACGAGCTCCTTGGAAGCACAGTGCCTTTTTCTGCAAAGCCCTTGTTGGTGGAATAAGACTTTTTACGCCCAAATGTTGTTTGTTTTCGCATAGGTGCTCAGACAAAAAGTTGCCTTAATCTGTGATTTTTAGCGATTTGTTTCAATTAATCTCCCTTCATGATTTCTCGCGCGCATTCGATTTTTACCTTGCAAAGTTATGGCTTCAGGCCGCTGGCTATTCGCACAATGAGATTGATTTCTCGAAATCTACGGCATTTTCAGACTTGCCACTTCATAGTGTAGAATGTCTATGTATAAGGTACATGCTCCTGTATTATTGAAAATCCTTTACTATGGCGATTTGTTTAAGTGAACTAAATCTGCAGGTGAATAAACACCGCCGACTTTGAATACCNAATACGTGATTATCGGCTGTAGTCACTACGGACGTTTGCGCTAAGCGCAGAACAGAACTTCATCGACCTTGATATGTCCAACCACCGCCCAAGATTCAGTTCAATTCAGCTGCTCCGGTTGGTTTCGTTTGGTTCAGTAGATATAAAAACTATCGGAACGCCGAAGACCAACTCATTCAGACCGAAAAATATTTAGCAATGAATGTAGCTACAGGGGTGCAGCTAAAAGTATGGAATCTGCCACCCATCACCACTGGTGGTGGTGATTGTCAATTGGGTTTGACTTAAAAATAGATCTGAACGCTTTTACTTGTATCTGAAGCTGGATAGGCACCAAGACATTAAGGTCCTGCCGATCAGCCGCCCTTACGGTTGGGTAGGCAGGGTGTAGCACATGCTTGTTTGGCTTTTATCAGAAGGTAAAACGGAAATCAGTTGGTAACCAGTAAAACCGGTGGCGCATTTGTACGTCTTAAGTCCATTGAGTTTCCATTGAGAATAAACAGTATATAAAAGTTCAAAGTTCAAGGAACATTTGCGTCGGTATATGCTATATAGATTGAGGAATAGGGTTGTTTCGATGCAGTGATTCCTGGGTGCAAACTGGACATATGTAAGGATTGACGATGAACTCAGTTGAATCGTATGCTCACGGCGACAGCACAATGGGCGGAATAGAATAGAGTGCGGAAGAGTTATTAAGCGATGGCTGACCGATAGAAAGAGTATTTTGGGATGAAAACTGACAAACGCAGGCGAGGAGACCAAATCTGGTGAAGAGCTGAGAAAGAGCTCGTTGGATAGCCGGCTTCTATCATACGAAGGCCCAGGCTTCCTCGGCTTGGACTCTCCGCCCCAGTAGTCTGCTGTATAAGGTACCAGTATTCACTGAGAGAACCCTACTAGGTGAACTTACTCGCCTTCTTCAGTAGGATAGCATCATCATTTTCGCGGATGAGTTTGAGGAATGTGGTCAGTGAGCCATCCTGGAAAACGCGGGAAGATAACACGGCCATCGGGAGGTCGGTAGTTAAGAGGAGAGAGTAGGTTGAAACAGTTGCCCTGGAAAGGACCTTTGCTGAGAGGATAGAATGCTCTCCGCGTTATTCGTTCCGATATGCCCTCATCACGATTAGCTCAGGGGTTCGGCGGTATTCTGAAACTAATCGAACACAGGTAGTGTCTGCTGCTAGAATCTTGTTATGAAAGACTTACTTGACCAAATGACCCATAAGAGGAAAGATGTTGGTGGAAGCATGAGATGGTGCGTCTTACGAGAAAAGACCAGCGAGGACCCGCACGCCCGATTCTTTCTGAGGTACTGCCGGAAAATCGGAGACGGAGTCTTTTTTGAGGCTGGAGTTCCAGAAGCTGACCAAAGGCGTGGAGAAACTTATCGACCTATTGTTCGCGACTGAACGGCACTTTTTATAAATTCGTGGCATACGGACGCAAGAGCTTTCTTTTATGATGACTAGCAAACCGATATGCATTTGAAGACCAGCAATACAGGGCGATCCTGCCCGACCAGCCAGCGACAGAACGGGTTAGGTGTTGATAAGGGATTTGTGGGTAAATCGGCGGGAAATAAGTGATTGGAGAATTCTGTCTGAGGCTCTGAATGTATTGTACGCGGAGCCACCGAGTCGAGCTGGTACGTGTGTTTGATGACCTAACCGCGCTATGCTGAAGTCTCACTGAGAAGCTGTTGAGAGCAGGCAAGTGTTGAGCTGTGAAGCCATGCGTCATCGTTGTCCGTGGATATGGAAGAGCTGGTAGCCATTGCATATAATGAAACGCGGCAAAACACCTTTAGCCGAATCGGCAAGGTGTCACTCAATGAGAGCGTTAGAAGGGGAACACCACGGTTGAGTGGACTTCACGAGACCGCCACGGGTAAAACGTGATTCCTCAAGACGGGATAGCTTTTCGTGGAACCAATGCCTCCAAAATAAATCGATATTCAGTGGACTTCGATCCACCCGCTCAGCATGAAGAGTTTAGCATTTATGTTATCACTTTTAAATTCTGGTATTTTGACAATGTTTGAGCAGCAAAAGTGTGGTAAGAGTACGACAAAATAGTTAGTGAGTGACAGAATTTGAGAGGTGGCTGCTGAGTATGGGGGAAGTGGTGCGTGCTATCAAATTAGAACTGGAGATGAGGAATTCAACCTGATGGTGGAGCAGCAAGTGTGGCCAGTCAAAGGAAAGCGGAGATGGTAAGAATTTTTATGGTGCTGCAGTTCGGCGACAGGATGATGGATGGCCAGTGTACCTACAAGTGTGAGCCATGGACACTGTGACCACGGATAATGAGGCATGCGAGGCTGAATTGGGGCTCAGTGCAGCTTGTCCTATGACGGAAATATACAAGATAAGGTTGGAGTTTTGTAGCATTTTTCCAATTTGAATGACTATTGATTTGTTTCTTCTTTTTGTGGAGTGTCGCAGTTATGCTATCATTTCAAACTTAGGCCATTGTGTTTCGTTTTAAAATTATGGCTGGGGTGCTAGCAATCTACTATTCAAAATAGCTACTGGTGGCGGTTTCGAGGTTTCGACTTAGTTGGCAACGAAAAAACAACCGCGAAATGAATGCGTCACAATTTGTCAAAGAGCGCTCCCAATTAGTGAAATTCCGGATGTTATTATCCGGGGGAAGAACTACGGAAAAGGTCCGAATGATGGCGCACGTCGCAGGAAAATATGTACAATTTCGTCCTATTTCAATAGAAAATTTCGCCTTTGCATTCTTAGAAAAAGTTGTGAACCCTAACTTTTCAATCGGTTTGGTGCAATGCCTAAATTCAGGGTGACAAAGCAAATGCTCTAAAGTTTGTCACTGCTCCTTTTTTGGCTAATCACCTCAGGAAATATACATGAAAATTCGATCTCAGACTGTGAACACCATTTGTTACGTGCATGTGATGACTACCCAGGCACGGGTCTACTGTTAACGAGCTCCTTGGAAGCACAGTGCCTTTTTCTGCAAAGCCCTTGTTGGTGGAATAAGACTTTTTACGCCCAAATGTTGTTTGTTTTCGCATAGGTGCTCAGACAAAAAGTTGCCTTAATCTGTGATTTTTAGCGATTTGTTTCAATTAATCTCCCTTCATGATTTCTCGCGCGCATTGTGCGTCTAGCCACCGGCTGGCTTCAGAATCGGCTTCACCAATGTTTGTTGAGAAATTGGGGGCCGTATTCTTTTTATCCTTCACGGCGTTTGAGAGGGCGTTAAATAAATACATGAAGAATAACCACGTGGTATTTGCACGTTCATCCAGTAATTGAAACCCCACAGCTGTTATGCTTTACGAATGGGCGCACTAAAACGCTGCAGGCGGTCTGCAACGCAAACGGAAATTCGAGAAATCCGAAGAAACTAGTGAGATAGGCTTGTTTTCCAAGTAAAAATAACGGTACGCGAAGCACCGACTGTCCAGCGCGGTTTTGTTGGAGATAGGGGAACCATGTCTTAGTCTCCTCCTACTATCTTGCATTCAGCCATAAGTTTTCTTGATCGCTGCAAGATCGGCTTGCGGTATATCGACCACTGACTGAAGATAATTTGGGAAGCTGCAGGGTCCCGCTGAAGTATGGGACGCCGTCATGTGAAGTGTAGCAGTTTGCGGCCTATGAATTCGACGATATGCTTGCCAGTCAGGATAAATGCAATACTGCCGGAAGTATTGACCGGCTCCGTTGAGTAGGTGCCGCTTGGTAAAGTTTCATTCTAGTAGATTGTACACCTCCGGTCCTGGCAAAACTTCGGGAGAATGGACGCGTGCTTGTGCTACAGTCAGGGAAAAACCCACCATGGCCACATATGCCTCTCCAGATGGCAGCAGATAACGCTGTTTCGATGCTTTCCAAATGTACTGAATGGAGTCGGACGCACGCAAAAACTGTTTTTGGTGAGTTTCTTAGAGCACCGACTATTCGCCTTGCAGACTAAAGCTGTATACCTTCTGATATTGGATGGCATGAGTTCCCGCCGTAGAGACAGCAGTTTTCCCATATGTATAAATGGTTCCATTTATTCCAGGAAATGGTGGGTTGCAAAAAATCATTAGGACTATCGTCATCAACAAGTTGGCGGCGCGAATGCTGGCTGCAGGAGCCATGTTCGGCTGCGACACAACGCTGTCCTACTTTCATATTAGAAGAGCTATCAGCAAGCACATATACGTAGCGCAACATGTATATTCCCGGTTACGGGCACCCCAGCAAACAGCCTATATGTGTTTCACCGCATGGCTTGCTTGAGCGAGGTCTGCAAACACTGCGCCGCAAGGAAGCGCGAATTTCCACTTATCTTACGGCCCGCTGGTTGCATATTGGCTGAAAATTGGCTGTGCG